>NC_072788.1:5857673-6157673 GCF_022539595.1 Amphiprion ocellaris
TGCAAGAAACTACACTGACATAGAAGAATTGCCTTAATTAGCTTAATTAATGACCTCATTAGCATAATTGGTTATGTTTAATATATCATGGTGATTACAGTGGGGCATTAGCCAGCTTCTTTGCCTCTTGTTTGTGCTTGGCTTAATTAATGCACCCAAACATGCTGCTTATTTGTTTGTCGTCTTTCAAAAGCAACACAAAAGTCAGTAGTGAAATGAGGTGTTTATTGAGGTGTGTTTTGATCCTTTTTGTTTTTATGGATCATTTAAGATAAATATTAATTACTTTTGGTAGTGCTTGAAGAAAGAAATTATTGGTTAATGTTGCGGGCTTCATTTACCTTTCACACTAAGTGCAGCATGCTGCAGAGACAGAGTCATTTTTGGTCACGTGAAAGTAATTCTGTATGACTATGTATTTATGTACAAAAGGTAATGAGGTAGTAGGCCTGAAAAACAAATCTGATTCCTTTACTCTGCATGAGCTGGTTTCAGCTGGCTAGTAATGAGCCCCCTGCCCCTCCCAGAGCTGAGAAAAAATCCCCTTTCAGCAGTTGGCAGACAACCCCTGCAGCGTGGGCTCCCAGGTTTATGTAAAGAAGTTTTAGATGTAGGTGTACCTAGTGTGCAGGTTGGTGTCAGTGGATGAATAAGCAAGTAAATGTCATTAAATTTGTCCCCTTTTTAATTCAATTTTTTCTGCCCTTCTTTTGTTTAGCAAAGCTTATCCTAATTGCCAATCAGTGTAATTCACATGTTCTCTCTGTTCTCTGTGTTCAGGCACAGCTACAGCCACTTCATATTCATGCCATAATTGTGTACATCAGCCTTTGTGTATTTTTTAGGCAAATGTACTTTGAATGATATTCAGTGGAAATGCAGGTTGTCTGTCTTGTTTTCACCACATGGTGGCCTCCTATTCATATGAGTAGGCTGCTTAAGAAGTGTTATTTCTTTGTAGTGAGATCTAGTCAGGACAATGCTGAAGTCTCTTAAATTTTCCAACATTCCTTTTGCTCATATTTTTGTTTGTGTAATTTCTGATAATATTTTTAGCTTCACTCTCACATTACCACGTCTGTGTTTTTCTTGACCTCACACACACTCATAGCTCGTATCCTTTAACTACACTACTACTATGCAAATACCAATAAGGTATCGGACTGCACAACTATGTCTGAAGCTTAAATTAATATCCTGAGGGGTATGTGCACCAATCAGTCATTACATTAAACCAGCCTAAAATTGCCTAGATCCTCCTTACTTTTGCAAAAAAAAAAAAAAAAAGCTCTGTTCATGGTCTGCAACAGCGTTTTGGTCAAAATATCATGCCAGGAATCAAGTTTTCACAGAAAACATTGCGTTGTGACAAAATTAGCGGTAGTTTTAATGTTGTGGCTGTATAACTGACTCGTACGTACTGACTTCCACCCAATAAAGACAGTCACACTTCCTAACAAGCTACCTGCCGAAGCCTGTTTTCTAATGTAGCTGGCAGTGAACAGAGGAACAAATGAATAGTGAATTGGGAAATGCCCAAGATCTTGATAACACTAATTAGGCACCTGTAGCAGACTACATACTGTATGTTTGTGTTAGCCCGGATCCTGGCAGATAGCAGTATACAAGTGTTTAACAACTACTGTATCGGCTTAATGGACGACCTTTCCAGTGCACCTGTCTTTAATATACCACTAATTAGAACTCCCATTAGCATCTCAGAGGCTGCCAGTTAATGGGTACTTAAACAGGAAAGATTTAGGTCTTTGGTGGAACAATCGAAGCCACTCAACAGTAATCATCAGAGGCAAATGTCAACTAACAACAAAAAGGGTACGCTGTTATTACAGTGCCTTGATGAAGGGATGGGAAGCTTTGAGGAATGTTCAGAACACAAAGGAAGTTTGATGCTCTTCATGTCACTTGTTAACACATGAAACGACAGCCATTAGAAAAGGCTATGAAGATCTTAAACTCAACTGCTGAACTTAAACCCAGTGAGATCAGACAAAGTATTAAATAGTGTACAAACAGTGCTGCATGTACAGGGTAAGTGTTAGGAGTAGATATGATCCTCAAAATGTGCAGATTTGGTACCAGCATAGATCAGAAGCAAGTTTATTTAGAAAGTTGGAAGATTTACAATCAGATTATGTTTCTCTGTTAATGTCTCTAGCAATAGTTTTAGTCTTTATTTCTATATTGTTCACTTTGGTCAATTCATGGAATTTCTGAAGAATTTGCAGTTTAAGGCATCTCTCTTTGTGTTCTGACTTTCCTAAGCTGGGGTAGGCAGCATTTTAAAAGCGTCATTTAGCTGAATTTTCAACCTTACCTTTACCACCGGAATTAAAGTGGTCTGAAAGAAAACTTCTGCATCTCAATTTGGCTCCGTTTTCAGTCTTTAGATAATCTGCCCTCTCTTTGTTCAGTCACAGATCTTCACCCAGATCAGATTTCCTGCTACTGCAGCTTGAAATGTAGACACAGATGGAAAGGCACATCTCCTTTTACAATATTACGTAGGTTCATTTTAAAATTGGGGTGAAACAAAGACACCAGTGTTTTAGTATTTGGGCTGTGCTGTCTAAAGTTAACATTAACTTCACAAGTAGAACCAAAAGTTTTCTACAGCTGTGCTACTTGGGTGCGAACAGCTGCAATCTGTAACACAAATGTTGCTTATTTATGCTACACATGTTGGTATAATGCCACAAGAATATCAGGTAAACTTCTGGTACTATAGTATGAAACAGTAACTACATGTCTTCACAGTTCACAAAATCACCCAAACTGAGAATGCAACTGAAATTTAATGTAGTAGAAATGAAATGAAATAATGTGTGTGTTGGGTACTATTTTCAGCTGCAGTTTGATACACATTTGATGCTCTGGTGAAAGATTGCAGCAGCAGAATGGTGCATGCAGGACTGAGTCAAACTAAACTAACCACGTTAGCTTTAATGAAGGAACGTTCACCCAGTGCACCATCTGGCTCCTTCATGGATTTTTTACTGTTTTTTTGAACAACAGTGGTGCTGTGTGGCACACAAGAAAAAGTTGGATACAAAGAATGAACCGGTTAAGTGTTGCTTTTTGTTGGCAGATTGTCACAGTTCTAATGCTTTCACAAGGAATGTAAATACAGATAGCTTAAGATTTAACTAAAACAATTGGTGTTTAAAAACCTTTGACTGGTGTATTTTAATTCGGCTTGAGATTGTTCATCTGTCATCCAAACGTCTTTTAGTTTTTCTGCATTACTGCAATAGGAAAAGGGAAGCTGTGTCATATTTGGTTTTCCTGGAAGACAAAAACAAGTTCAAATAATGAAATAAATGGGAGCTGAGTTCCATTTAGCCACTTCAGTTTAAGGTGTCTTGAATTGAATATGCTGAGACACTTTAATAGAACTGAAAAATTGCTAATTTTATTGGCACCGCTTGTGCTTTTTTCTACTGTGGCAAGTCGAAGTGTTTGCTGTGAATAAGCCTACAAGTAAAATCTACTGTTCCTCAGAGAACAGTGTGTTTAAAAAGAAAGGAGAAAATTATACATCACAAGCATAATGTGTCATCATTTGTAATCCCCTTATGCGTGTGATTCAGATTACGGGGCCACCTATATTCCTCAGAGTGCAGGCTGCTGTACTCTCAGTGTTTTTGTGTGAAAGTCTCTGCTGAGTAGCATTAGAGTAAACGTCATTAAGAGAGGAGCTAATGAGCACTTTCTTCTCTCACTCCCTTTTGCTTTCTCTGTGCACCGGCTGTGACTCGTTGTTGATGGATGGTGGTGTTGCACACTCAAACACATACACACTTGTTCTCTGCAGTCTTGCAATTCCCTCTCTGTCACAAGCTGATTTACAGGCCAAAGTAGAGATCATTTCCTAGAGAGGTACTAAATACTAAAGGTGCTGATGCTAACGTCGTTTTGACTCTCTGTTCTCTCTTCATTCTCCTCCCATTTATGCATCTCTTCTTCCTCTGTCTTCTGCTCCCTCCTGTCCTTGTCCCTCTCTCTCTCCCTCTGTCCTCTGTTGAAAACACTCCGTCACCTTCTTCCTGCATCCATCTTTCTATTCTGCAAATAGGCTTCCTCAGTACCGGAGATCAGTCCGCTAAGGGAAACTACGGCCTGCTGGACCAGATTCAGGCCCTGCGCTGGCTCAATGAGAACATCGGGCACTTTGGCGGCGACCCAGAGAGGATCACTATCTTTGGGTCTGGAGCTGGGGCCTCCTGCGTCAACCTCCTCATCCTGTCACACCACTCGGAGGGTAAACTTAATGCTCCATTGTGTTGTTTGGTTGTGGTCTTGACACAGCAATCATTTTCCTCTCTTACACTTCACCCTACATGTACTATTTTCTTTCTGTATTACTGTTAGTCCATTAATATAGACAGAACAGCTATGCTTTATCTTGCTAATACCTTGGTTCCAGTCCTATGTATTATTAACCATAAGTTTCATGACTCATGAATTATTGGCACTTGAGGGAATTCCACCTGAATCAGTGATGTTTTAGTTCTCAGCTTAAATCATTTCTTGCTAATCCCTGAATAACCACAAAGCCTATTTACACTAAAGTACTCGTCTTATCTTTAGGTTTGTATATGATATTTTTGTCTTGTTTTATTTAATGTACAGTGTGAAAAGTCTTGGTCAGATCGAATCACAGCTAGCAGCATTCAGCTCAGAAACTGTAAAGTTCTGTGATGTTCCCCTGACACCTCTATCCTCAAAGGAAAACTCTGCTTGTCCTTTGAACTGAAGAATTTAAGCAGTCGTGTGGCTAATGAACGAGTCCAGGTTTGATCCAGGTTATGTCATTCACATCTTTGGAAGATAAATGACACGAGCGCTCCAACATTAGCCCACATTACCTGCCTTGCTGAGCGCTCCTGGCTCTGTTAACGGTCCACTGCTCTGCAGCAGGAAAGCTCTACCTCCGTGGAAAACCTACATCTGTCTGACCTCATGCTCCCCATTACCAACAACACACCCCGAGGGCTAAGTGTTAATATTGCACCACCAAAAGACAGAGGCCTACGGACCAGTCGACTTTGATCTGAATTGAGATCAGTGTGTCTGACGATCCGCAGCCAAATGGTCACGCACTCGCTGCCTTTGATCATGCTGTTCTTGAAGCTGTCCTCCTCCGATCGTAACTTCTCTGTTCTCGCCGCTGCTCGAGGACTCTCCCTCAATATCTCTCTCCTCTCTTCATTTTATCACACACACAAACTGCAAAGGACAGAAACAGGGAAGAAATGGTAGGTGAAAAGAAAGAGAGAGATTAGAGAGAGCGTGTTCACACAACCACACATCTGTTTCAATTACGGCTCTGGGTGTGTGCATGTGTGTCTGGGGCACCGAGCAGACGTCCGACTCGTCTCTAATTTTGACTCATTGTGTCTGCATAGATGTGCCTTGAAAACCAATATGTGTCGTCAAAGCTTGAGTGAGCATCTGTGTGCTGCTGCTGTGTCACTGCATCCATCAACACCACCTCTTTGATTAACACTAATGTTTGTTAACCCTTCATATTAACCCGGACACCCCACCAACTACATATTGGTAGGTGATCCACTTAGCATCATTAACCTCCCAAAACCTCAACAATTAACTTTATAATAATAGTCTCAATTGGTACATCTGGAAGTGCAAAAGCAAAGTATGTCGACTTTTTTAGTATTATTATTATATTGGACCTAAAAACAGGAAAAAGATATAAATATCACAAAAGAACTCTGGGAAGAACTAGCATTGCAACCCATTACCCACTAATCAGCGTCTATCAAAATTATTATCACCTCTGAGAAGTTTGCAAAGCTGAACTGTCCTGTTCTTCCAGATAGTAACACCAAACAATGTCTTGTGTGGGGAAAAAAAGAATTACTGAAAGCAGGCCTCACATGCAATCAAAAACCTGTCAAATGGAACCCTAACCCTGACATTAGAGCGCCTTATTTGACTATTTTCAAACTAATTTTTGATCACTCCATGTCTGAGTTGCAGTAACTGAGAAGGGACTAGTGGCTCCTCTGTGTACCACCACTTTGTAGAATCTGTCAATGCTGGTGAGGCATTCATGGAACATCAGTAAATTGTAGTATCTCCCTATATTCTGCATGTGAAGCATTTCAAGGACAGCTTGCAGATTATAGCTTCAGAAAACAACATGAGTTACGCTCTTCCCCTCTAAATTTCTTGAGTCCCTGCTTGAATATTAGTCACGCCATCCTACCCACCACTGCTAGTAAAATATCAACCTGTATGCAAAATTTATGAACTGCATTTACTGTGAAGAGCGCAGCCAAAGCATGGCAAGGAACAGCGCTCTTGCTGTCGAAACATTGATGTTCCACACTGAAATGTTAAAAAAGCACAATGTCTCTATTGTCAGTGTCTCTGTGCTGTGACAATTGCCTGGCCAGCAGAGCAGCTTTCCTCCCTGCAGCAGTTCAATGCCAGGCAGCTGGAAACTGAAGCAATGAGGAGTCAGAAATGATCATATATTTTCACACTGCCTAAAATATAGCCAAAGAAGAGCTACCTTTTCTAACTTGTAGTCCTAGATCATTCTTATGCACACGATAAGTTAATTGTGCAAAATATCTATCTGCACTTTTATTCCTGTTTATATCATGTAATAATTTGTCTTGGAAAAGACTAAAAAGATAACTCATGAGTATAATATTGGGCGCAGAAAGATGCTGTGAAATATTTTTTGTCCACCTAAATGAAAAGGTCAGGCATACCAGTGCAACTGATATGAAAAGTGGGTCTGCAGCTCTGTTGAAGGAAAACTTAACATTCATTTTCTATGAAAAAGCTTTGCAGAATTTTGTCCGTGCATTGATTGCAGAGTTAAAGTCAGGATAGGGTTAGCCTAGCTTAGCATAAAGAGAGGAGGCCTGGCTTTCTCTGACATTCAGAAGTATGGTTGCCACATTTCTGTAGCTAGCTAGTAAACCCTTGTCTTTAGGGGATCTCATGCTGTGATTATGTATTTTTTTAGATTTTCTTTGCATTCCTCTTAGTGTTAGGGTTAAGCAAACAAGATATATTATTATTATGATTAATTAGTGAGCATCTTTCTTTGTATATTTTCTAACCTGCCGTGCTTCCAGCCTTTATACTAAGCTAGACTTGAGTAATCTTCTCATTTAACTCTCAAAAAGTTACTGAAAAGCATTTTTTTCTAAAATGCTTCTCTCTTTATCCAAATGCAAAAAAAAAAAGTTTTTTGTTTTTTCCTAAAAAGCAACCAGAATCGCTAGCAGTTATTGTAGCGTTACTATTCATTTTTGAGGGGAACCCCACTTTAGCGAACACATAGCGTTTAGGAAAACGTGTATTAACCCTCTTGTCTCTTGTTCCTGATGTCCAGCCCCACCCTCTCCCCCAACCCCACTGTCACCTGTCCACTGGCATGCCTCCGCTTTGTCATCACCCCATCGTCATCCTCATCAGCATCTAACGGTGTAACATCAGCCCACTAGACGCCGCCTGTCTGTCATGCTCTCCCCCCTCCTCATCCTCCTCTCCCCCCGCCAGGGATGCCAGGTAAGGAGTCTGTCATCCTCACGCTTAAGGGACACCAATCATGTCCATAACACTGTGTCACAAATCAAACCAGACAGCAGAGACGTGCGGGATGGATGGCAGGATGGAAGTGGCAGACGGGATGGTTGTTAGTGATATGATGAAGGGTGGGGGGAAGAGATGGCAGAAAACAGTATCCGTGCACAGTGTTAAGAGGGCTAGAAGACAAGGATAGGTGGAGGTAATAATACTAATGTAGCAAAAAGACAAGAAAGGGAAAGAAAAAGGAGGAAAGTACAAAGCAGGGAAGGCAAGAGCGCTTAGGGAGTGACAAAGAAACTGATTTTGAAGACGGATAAAATATACCGACCTCTCTCCGTCTGTCTCTCCCTGTGCTGATATGTAGGTGTAGCTGTTTCCAAGCTACTTCTTACTATAATTGATTTCCCAGGGAAAGAAGGCACTGCGGTTCTGCTTAATAATTAACTGACCAATCTTCAGCCCAGGAGAGAGGGGAAAAAAGAAAAGAAGGGAGTGCAAGAGGAAACGAGTGGGACAGGCGGCTCCTTAACGAGCCACTTGAGTGGTTCAAACGGCACAGGACAGGCAGAACTAAGGAGACGGAGAGCGAGACAAAGAGAGGAAGGGAGGACTATGGCAAGAGAGAGGCTGAGAGAACAAACAGCTGCCACAAGAAAGAAGAAAGTAGTTCTTTTGACCTCTCCAATGAGCTTATTCCCCGTCC
Organism: Amphiprion ocellaris; assembly: GCF_022539595.1. Classification (NCBI taxonomy): domain Eukaryota; kingdom Metazoa; phylum Chordata; class Actinopteri; family Pomacentridae; genus Amphiprion; species Amphiprion ocellaris. The sequence goes on from NC_072788.1 coordinate 5,865,970, forward strand.
TACCTCTGTTTTTTTTTTTTTTTCCCGGAACTACAACACCATAGCATGCTCGATCACTGATCCTTTGGGTCTGTAGTCTCATCCCGTATCTGCCAGCTTTTCTCTAGTGAGAAAGATAAGAGAAAAAAGAAAAATCTAAATTTGCAGTGCTTTATTATAGGGAAATTCTGATGCTGGGAAAAAGTTTATGTGAGTTTACACATCAAGGAGCCTCTGTAACCTGTTCTACCCTGAGTGCTGAATAAAAAGCACCATCCTGCCTAATAAAAATCAATCAATAATAAAAATATCCCTCTCTCCTGTCTGTCCTGTTAGGTCTGTTCCACAGGGCCATAGCCCAGAGTGGAACGGCTATCTCCAGCTGGTCCGTCAACTACCAGCCTCTCAAGTACACCAAGATCCTGGCCCGGAAGGTGGGTTGCACCTACACAGAGACGGCAGACCTTGTCGACTGCCTGAGGCGCAAGAATTTCAGGGAGCTGGTGGACCAGGACATCCAACCAGCCCGCTACCACATTGCATTTGGCCCCGTGGTGGACGGAGACGTGGTGCCCGACGACCCTGAGATTCTCATGCAGCAGGTGAGGGCCTGGCAGCAGCTGGATTTTTATTGTGGGAGTAGAGTGGCTTGATCTGTGTTGACACACCAGACAGAAGAGAACAAGAGAAAGTTGTTGGAGTAGGTGTGAGTGTGACCTTTCCACAGAGTTAGGGTCTGGTGGTGACGTTCACCAGTTGGTGTGAACTCACACCCTACAAAGCTGTAAGAAAAATGACTGCTGTGCTGATGATGCACATTGCCTTGGTGGTATATGAGGTTCACATCCTCTTCTTCTCGTGATCCCTTAATAAAAAACAGTGAGTGCTTGCAAACCCTTCATGAAAGGGTGCATGTCTAGGTTCTTTATCATAAATGGATTTTGTCTCTTCAGTTTCATTGAATTAGAGCAGAAGTTCATCTTTTCTTATGCCCAGTTTTTTTCTTTTTTGATCTGGTGAGCTTCAGGTTTGGGCACCACTGCATTTTACATTAACACATGACTCACTATCTTAATATAGGCATGTTTCAGATGAACTGCACCTCGTCTGGAGAGCAGATAAGATCAGGTGACAGTGTTACAAGTCAAGATGGACAATTTCTAGCAACCTTCAGTCTGCTCAGAAAGTCACAAAAACATACAGCTTTATTAAATGACACTCCACCACCAGACACAAACATAATTTGCACTGTCTGATAGTTTTAAGTGTGACAGGGTGGCCTATTTAAATGCTTAATAGTTCATAGTTAAACCTCCATTTTACATTAATTCTCATCAGACATCAGCAGACCTGTCCCTCTCAAACTGCATAAATAAATCAAAAACATTAATAAACAGTCAGTAGCTTCCTTTACTGATCTGTTGAATATTCGGACTCTGGGGCCTGAAACATCTGTACCGATGTGAGGCTGTTTTAAGAATGTCCACATCCCTTACCAGACGTTTTGGTGTTGCTACAAGCCTTGAAAATCAGCCAAATTAAAACGAATCCTCTCCAGTTTAATTAAAATGAAAAGTTTCCATCAGACGACATATTGTTGAGTCAACATCTAAACCAGGAACAAAAGGAGGGTGACTGTTGCAGCTGCTTTGTTATTCAGCTGCTAGAATCTCTTATTAGATCCCCCAAAGTGTTTACAATCTGCAAGAAATCATTAGAGGTGAGCGTTGAGAAGTTTCTGGTTTTGAGCAGTATTTGGGCATCTGCTATGTTTTGATGGAGCAGATGCAGTGAATTTAAGGATAACACATGGCAGAATTAAAGCAGAGAAATTGATTTATTTCCCTTTCTGTAACTGAACTTTAAAATGCCATCTCATAGCAAATGCTATACATTAAAATAAGAGATTGCATGTTTACATTTCTTGACATAAATATCCCAGAATTACAAAAAACATAATGTGAATATTGTACCTGACAGATAAATGTACAAAATGTGGTTGCGTTTGAGTGGTATTTGTGGTTGTAGCTTTGTGCTATGTACAGTCAATACAGTTTCAGCATACATGGTGTTCTGCTCTTGTTGCACCACTAGGGGGAGTTCCTCAACTATGACATCCTAATAGGAGTGAACCAAGGAGAAGGACTGAAGTTTGTAGACGACAGCGAGGACAATGACGGTATCTCAGCCGCAGCATTTGACTACACCATCTCTAACTTCGTTGACAACCTCTACGGATACCCTGAGGGTGAGGAATACCATTTCTACATCTTTCAGTCCTCAAACTCCTCCATTTTATGTCCCCCATATCAGCATCATCACAGTTTTGGCTTATTAGGAACCCTGTCACTTGACATGTTTTGGAGATCATAAATACTAAAACCAAAAGAGAAACTGTCAAAAGTATGAATGTACAGTCGTTAAAAGAGACAGTATATACTGTTGTCAAAGTTTCTCACTGATATATTTCCTCATACCTCATATGTCATGTTACACGTTGCAGCTGTGCTTCTTAGGGTTCTTCAAACTGAAATGCTTTTCTCTGTGTTATAAACACAGCTTATATTAACATCAGCCGTCAAAAAAAAATACATCAACAACTCTTGATCTGCAGCTCCCTGTGGAAATACAAGTCTTTAAAACATTATGTGGGCAAAGAATGATAAGAGATAAAATGTGAACCCAGTGAAGTGTATCAACCAAGACAAGCATACTAAAGAGATTGCCTATCATGGAGATTATCTTTCACCGTTGTGGGTCTGTGCTTTGGCCTTTGAGGCTCTGTGGGCTTCTAATGCTGTCGCTCATCATCCCCCAGGCAGCCGACTCCCAATCACAGTGCTGTTGTTGCTAACAGATCAGCCTGCAAACCCCTCACAGCGGGCCACAGTCAAAACACAGACACGTTTGGATAATGTAGTCATGCTCCCTCGCTAGTGTCTGTCACTCATTCGACTTTCGGAGAGGCATATTTTATCATTTGTGTTACTCAGCCTCTTCTTTCACTTTATCTCTCCTCTCCGTCTATTTCTCACTGACATGCAGACAGATGTCTCCTTTATTTTTCCCTCTTTCTGTAATTCCAGTTCATCGAGGAACATGAACTTCTGTCTTCTCATCTATCAAAATTTTCAATCACTGGTGTTACTATACTCTTGACTTATCACAGTTTCCTCCTTTTTCTCTTCACCCTTTGTTCTCTGTCCCTTTTTCCCCTCCCACGTCTTATCCTCCAGGCAAAGACATCCTGAGGGAGACCATTAAGTTCATGTACACAGACTGGGCAGACAGGGACAATGGAGACATGCGAAGGAAGACCCTGTTAGCTCTGTTCACGGACCACCAGTGGGTGGCTCCAGCGGTGGCCACAGCCAAACTCCACGCCGAGTTTCAGTCCCCGGTTTATTTTTACACGTTCTACCACCACTGCCAGACCGAAACGCGACCCGAATGGGCTGACGCTGCCCATGGAGATGAGATACCTTACGTGTTTGGCGTACCCATGATCGGTGCCACAGACTTGTTTCCGTGCAACTTCTCCAAGAATGATGTGATGCTGAGCGCCGTGGTCATGACTTACTGGACCAACTTTGCCAAGACTGGGTAAGCCTTGTTTTATATTAATATATTTAAATTCTAGTTTGCTCTGAGGTACAACTGCAGTGTTATCCTGTTAGTGTAATGTGTCTTCAGTAGTGGAATGTAAATGTCTTTCTAAAGGTTTTGCTTCATTTCATATAGGAGCAGTATATTGATGGTTTTGGTTTGATATCACCAAGCAGCTTTGAGTAAAATTGTTAAGAGTTTAGTTACCTATTTCACTTTGATCTAAGTTCATAAATGGATACTTATGACACCAGGTTGTATTCAGAGTTTTTATGTCAAATCAATCATCTTTAAAAAAGATTGATTAGAATCCTGAACTGAAACCTATCATCACTTCTGTGCTCCACTAGGGACCCAAACCTGCCAGTTCCACAAGACACCAAGTTTATTCACACCAAGCCCAACCGCTTTGAAGAGGTCATCTGGACCAAGTTCAACTCAAAGGACAAACAGTACCTCCACATCGGCTTAAAACCTCGTGTTAGAGACAACTACAGGGCCAACAAGGTGGCTTTCTGGTTGGAATTAGTTCCCCATCTTCATAATCTACATGAGGTGCTCTTCCCCACCACTACTCGGTCGCCACCGGGCCCTGGTCCAGGTACCATCAAACCCAGGCCCAAAACTCCAGGCCCTCGTACTACTCGCCACCCCTACCCGACCTTCCCCTCTGATCCTGAACCTGAGGGTTCAGAGCGTCCACACCAGGACCTCTTCCCTCTGAACACCCGGGACTACTCCACTGAGCTGAGTGTGACAGTTGCCGTTGGAGCGTCGCTTCTCTTCCTCAACATCTTGGCCTTTGCCGCCCTTTACTACAAGCGTGACAAGCGGCACGAGATGCGACGCCACCGGCTGTCTCCCCAGCGTGGCGGCCCAGCCAATGATCTGGCTCACAGCCAGGAGGAGGAGATCATGTCCCTGCAGATGAAACACTCAGAACACGACGCCCACCACGACATGGAGCCCCTCCGGCCGCACGACATTCTACGACCCGCCTGCCCACCTGACTACACACTGGCGCTGCGCCGTGCCCCCGACGACGTGCCACTGATGACACCGAACACCATCACCATGATCCCCAGTACCATCACCAGCATGCAGCCTCTCCATGCCTTCAATACATTCCCTTCCACTGGCCACAACAACACCCTGCCGCACCCCCACTCCACCACCAGGGTATAGTAGGGACTGGCCCGACTCAAGCCACCTAAGGACCAGGAATACTGGCTCTGCTACTGATCTAGAAGGGAGGCCTCTGGATGTGGGCCTTTGTTCTGTTCTATAATTCTCTTGTTTCTCCAAAAGCAACTCAACCTCCTCCATCATGTGCTGTGAAACTCAGCAGCTCCCTCCACTGGTGGCGTGTGGAGATGAAACTGAAGTGCACAGCAGCAGATGGGCAGTTTGGAGGGTGACTTAGATCTTTCAAAGATACTCTTTTCAGAGATGGTCTGCTGTTTCCAGACTAAAGGCCCCCAGCATTATCAACGGGACGAATGCTTTTTGCCCCTTGCTGTTTTCTATTTTTTACTTTGGTGTCATCTCTTTTTTCTGTCCCTGGTGTGTTACGTGCACATATCTTTCTCTTTTCTACATCCGTGTCTTATTACTGCTTTATTCCTCTCATTTGACCTATTATTCTCTCCTTCCTCACAATGCTCCTTTGCTCCAAGGGTTCAACTGAGTTGGAGGGGGCATAGAGTACATACAGTAAACATATAGCTATGAAAACAATGATATCTTTCATTCTACCAGCATTCTTGGTGCCAAGTATGTACTACTGTGTTTGCGTTCTCATCGAGGGAGAAAAAGATTAAAGAAAATTCTAGTATTCATATTTACTGTCAACTAACAGAGGCTGTGTGTTCTCACGACAAAGTGCCAAACTGGCCCTCGATTGTGTTTTTCTTTCTTTCATCTTGTTTCTTTTTTTCAAGCATTTGTTTAATTGTTGTTTTTGTGGAAAGAATTTTTGCTGAAAATATAGATATAGAGAAATGATATTATATATAGTTCTATATAAATGTGTACAAAGGAGAAAGTATATAAATGGGTTTTGTCAGTGGGGATCTATGCATGAATTATTTTTTAAAGATGATGACGGGGGAAAGGACACCGTATCTGTCAATGCACGTTTCCCAAATCTAATCAAGTCATATCGGTCCACTTTTAATATTTTAGTCTTTTTTTTCTCTCACAGAAATAAGAGCATCTCAGAAATTCCCGAAGTCACTGAACAAATAACCTGCACTTCCCAACGCTCATTTATTAAAAGCGAGTCATCACTCTCAGAAGATGTTACAGTCAAAGCAACAACTGTGAACACACACTTGCATTCATTCTCTCCTTCATGGTGTTATTTACAGGTATTTCTCCAACCACATGATGCAGCAGGCCAACAGAAAGTCGTGATGATCAGTTAGGGGTACAGGAGGTTCTAAATCTGTTATTGTAGCTTGCTTGTACAGAGTTATTTTTGTATGTTAGTGAGAAACGGCAGAGAGAGACAGCCTCTGTTCCTTTATGTATACCTTCCCTCTCCTGTCTGCCCCCCTATTTCTAGCACTTTTTGTTGTTGTTGTTGTTGTGTGCTTGCAAGAGGGAGTGTGTGCTAGTTTCACATGGGTGTAGGTGGGCCCTAATTAGACAACAAAGAGATAGTGAGGCAGACAGACGGGATAACCTCAATGGTAAAAAGTTAGACTCCTGTATGAGCTCCTTCCTGCTGCTTACCCAGACACCCCTCTGTGTATCATCACTGCTCCCTCCTTCCTTTCTCATCTCTCCATCAGCACATAACCTTTGTATTCGAGGCTGACGCCCACATTGCAGTGATCACCCATAACTCCACCGTCGTGATCACAGAAATCCGAAACACCTGACTTCACTGTGTCAGCATCGCTCCACACTATTTCTGACCTCAGTTCAGCTCTGCTATTATCCTCACATTCAAGGGTTAGTTCACTAAGCTAGTGATGTTTTTTGAGCTCATCGGTTGTAAATTAAACTCTAAGCACACTGAGGGTAACTGGTGGGCCTTCAACGGCCTGCGGCACGGAGCTGTAAGATGAAAAGGGGGTTCGGATCTCCTCAACAGGGTAAAAGCGACGCAGTTGATAACTGCTGGTTCTGATTCTGCTCCTTTCTTTCTGGTGAGAATATGCAGGCCTACAGCTCAGCATTGCCCCCCTGTGATTCTCTGATAAAGATGTCAAATATGGATCATGGGTCATACTCTGATTAATACAGTATGAACTGATGCGCTGCTGTTTGAGCCTACAGGAACCTGTGGTAGCTTGCAACCAGTATGGGAGAAGTTAGTCACCGGTGCTGTCTTTGCTTGTGCTCTAGCTTTAGCCTGTTTGATTGTTTGTTTTCTATTTTATTACTGCCTAACGGGGTGGTGGGAGAGGACTGGATGGGGAAATAAATACCTGGCTGCTCCTGTCAGAGATTTTGTAAGCCCGCTGCAAGGGAAATGTGCACAATGTAAATCACAAAACAACTGACTTGGGTGTGCTGTAGGTGGAATAAATGCTGTGGAAAAGTGACTTTGAGAGGAAATTGGGGAAAGACTCACAGCCTTAAATGTAGGAATTAGAATCAGAAGAATCAAGAGAGGACGGGCTGATCACGAGCAAATAAGGACATTCAAAGGTATGGCCATCTTTCTTCCCACAACGCTTGCCAGGAGAATACCTTGCTAATCTGTCTACGGGGGAACTGATGTATCCGTATGAACCCTTTTGTACTCACTCGTGTGGATAAGTAGGCAGTGAGGGGGCCGTGAAGAAAACCTCACCACAACACAGCTACAATGATGCCACTGGAGATGAGAACAGAAACAAGGTATTTAGTTTGGGCCTGTTCTTTTTCCTTGTCTATTTTATAAGCCAACACTGGAGGGCGCCATTGTGACAGATTCAATGCAGTCAGCCCACTCTGAGGAAACTGGATGTTTGAAGAAAAATACCAAACTGAGCGGCAGGACGGAGACAGACACAACATCTGGATGAGGATCAAAACTGTACATTTTTAAGTGTAAGAATCAAACAGACAAAATATTTGTAAATATTAAGTTTCTTGTTTGTTTGTTTGTTTTTTCTTTTGTTTTTTTGAGTGAATGAATGATATGCTTATTTTGTGACAACAAAAGACAACAGGTGCAGTTTGCAAAGAAATGGCCATTAGCTCGACATTTCAAATGAAATAATGCTCTCCACCGATAAGTTTTCATGGCAGTGGAAAAAAAAAAGCTTTTTACACTGAACTTGTTTTCATGCTGCCCATTATCACGTGGGCATCCTGTAGCATCATGAAAATCACTGTAGCAGCATTCATCCCCACTGATGCCCCCACACATCCGAGGGCCAAAGATACTGTCGTTAACATTTACTAGTTCCCAAGAAGTATGACATTTTAATTTATGAAAAATACACTTTCTGTGAATTCATTTATCTTTGTTATAGGACTTTGTCGTAGAATCTATGACTCTACATCTTGTTTTCCCTTTTTTCAAGCTTCAGCAGGCTTTTATTTTGAAATATATCTTGTGATCCAAGTGTGCTCCTGATGAATCTGTGCTGCATGATATGTATGACTTCAGACTATTTATGTAAACACTTCAGAGGCTAATAGCACTGATAAAAGCCAGCTTTGCCTTTCAGTGATTTATGGTCATGACATAAACTAAGCTAAACGGAGACACTAAACACAAGTGCAGTCAATTAAACGTCAGCTCACTTAACATGTAGCAGTGTTTACATGTAGCCACTTAATTACATGTGGGACAGACATGAGGGCTTTGATACCATAAGATGCCTCATATTCTCATCGAGTAATGAGATCACACAGGTGGTCCAGCTTCGTCATTCCACACACTGTGTTGTATTGTGGTCATGAAGGTTGGGTTTTCTCTCTCAGTGATGTAGCAGAAAGTAGTGTCATGTTCTAAACAGCAGAGGGATGGCTGACATGTTAGGTAGATCGGACAGGTATGTAGAACTCTGAGCATTTGTGTGTAGTAGAGGATTAGTTTGGATGTATGTGGACACACACAGAGCGTCTTCTATGCTAAATAGGGACTCACTGCAGCCTCATGGTTCACACAGTTGTGGCTGGATTTCAGCTTTTCTGGTGCACAACAGAAGCGAGTGCGATATCACTGGAAAATTGTGACACCTCTTAATAACTGCATTGTTTCTAAATTTACAAGTAGAGTATTTCCTCTTATGATGATTAAAAACAGATATATATGAGGACTAGATTAAAAATATAGACCCCAAAGTAGAAACTCAATTCAACAAAAGTGAATACATGCGGGATGATTGACATACAAGTTAGAAAACCTGTTATTAATTATCCCAATTGCAAGAACATGATTTATAAAGTGGCCTGTGAACAACAGAATTTTCTCAGTTTTGTACCTCTTCTGTGTCTATCTGCATGGCTACACACAGAAAAGAGAAATATCCAATTGTGAGACTTCTCAAAGATGGAAAACATCGGTGGCCAACCATAAATCTGCTGAAATATAGTTGCAGCAGCAATTCAGAGGTATAGAGTGTGCAACACAGCTGGGATACAGCATGGTTGGTGTGAACCTGCTCAAGGCTACCATAGTGAAAGCATAGTCCTGACAGTGAGGCACAGAGGTGGGATTGTGATGATATGGAGCTTCATGAACACTAAAGTGATGAAGATGATGACATGCATAGATAACACAATGAATGCCAGTGAATATACCAAAAAAATACAGACTTTTTAAAGTTTCTCAAGAAGAAAAAAGTAAAATAAATAACATGAACATGTATGTCACTTGACTTAAATCCCATAGAACACCTATGTGTAGAGCTACACAACCACCCCAGCAAATAGCAGATTTTTACAAAATGTCTTTGAAGAATTCCAGAAACGAAGGACTGGATCTGTTGTCAAAAAAAACTAAACATGCAAAGTATTGATTAAAAAAAGTATGTGATTCTTGATGAAAGGTGTATTGATGTTGGTTAAAATGAGTCTCTACTGTGAGGACAGTTTGTTTGATACAGTAAATATAAACTGCTGGTTTTTAATTTGCTATTAGAGCAAATACCTACTGTTCAGCTTAAAAGTAGTGCAACTGCTGTAAAGTGACACAATTTAGAATCATTTCACATTTATGTGATATTGCACAGGGGTGTACTCACTTCTGTTGTATACTGTAATTTTCTAACATGCTTGGAAACTGCAGTCCACCAAACAATATGGCTTCATATCACTAGTGTCATGTAGAGCTCCTGTGTCAGGTCAGTGGTGTATGCAAGCACATGATTAACACTCCACAACGGCAAACATACAGACAGACGGTGACACGCAAACCTTCAGCTGGCTCTCCACTGCGAATTTGCACCTGTTGTCTTGTTTTTACATTCTTTGTTGAATTCAGAAACCCAAGACTTGAGATGAAGAAAAATGTTAAATAATGGAATTTTAAAAAAAGATGATTATTATAAAAAAAGTAAAGCAAAACTATATAAATAAATGAGGTGATGATATTTCTGTTTACTTTAGAAGTTATTATACACTGTATGCTGTGATTCTGATCTGGGAAACATTAAAGACATTCATAGCCAGACTGCAGATTTTGTGTCTTTATTCAGCGCGTTAACTAAGAATCTAACATGCTGAAAACATGAATGATCCTTTGTTTGCTTCAAAACTGCAAAGATTTGACATCATATGCTTAAAAGAATACACTTGGAAATAAAAGAGATTTGTGTGTTTTCATTAAATCACATCACATGACTTTATGGTTTGATTGTATCTAATTTCCTTTATTCCACATTTAGATCGATTGAGCACTGATGATTTCCAGAAAGTATGTAATACTTTCAATCAAATATTGAACAGAAACAAAAACAAACATTTCAAATTCTAAATAATAAAGATCACATAAGCAAATGTTGAAAACACCATATATGGACTGAATGATATTTTAACTCATTGAAACTGTAAATATTTACCATCACATACTAATGACAAAGAAAGAAAATGTTTTAAATATTCACATCTCATATACCAAATCTGTTTCAGAGTGACTCCTGTCATTTTGTTACTGTGTTTAACTGCATATATGTTTTTGAAGAACTGTATACTGAAATCCATCTTTCAGAAAAAGACAAATGCAAAAATAGATGCTTAAAATCAAAAAGGACACATTTTGTATGTTCTGAACATGTGCTCTGAACGTGTGCTTTGACTCAAAGTAAAAAAAAAAAAGGTATTCAGCAGTGTCCTCATGAGAATAAATGTAGAGAAAGGAAATATTTCGATGGATTGACATCTTCAACTTCATCATCTTATATACAGCATAATCCTATTTCTGATTTACTTCTGTATAATATAAAATAAAGATCAAATCTTCACTAAGAGAATTATGAATGAATTAGGAAGATGTGCACCTCTATAATCAGTAAGCGTGTAGCTTCTCACTTGATGCCAAATGACTCTTTGAGGCTGGCTTCTGCCTGCTTCGCTGTGATTTTTTTCCACATTGGAGGGATATCAGCAGATTTTGCACCATATGCTTTGGCAAAGTCTGCATTGTATGTTTTCATAACATATTTCCAGTAGTCTGATGCCTCGAGGCTCACATCTGGACGAATATCCCAGTCTGGATAAATTTCCTTGTAACCTTTGTAAGGGTGATATTTATTGTTGGTACGATCGCAGCAAAACTCTGTGTCACTGTCTACAAGAGAAGAGCATATGTCAGTGGAAAGTTTATTTGTTGACGTCGACCTGTATGTACCCAGACCATTTGACCGATGCAGTGAAGCAAAGTGCTGGGTATGTTTATTTCCTCCTGCGTCACAGGGCACTCCACAGAACGGACACTGTTTGCCACAACCAATCACTCTGGTGAAAAGCTCATTCTGGGGCTTCATATTGAGATGTTTTAGTTTCTCTGCAAAGGTTGATTTTTTAAACTTCTCTCTTAGAGTTTCTTTCATGTCTTTCACAGACACTGTGAGCCAGTGAGCAAACTGTTCCTGATCAGCTTTGTTCAGGATCATGAAAGCACCAAGAGCATCCTGGGAAATGACAAGTTTGTCACCAAGTTCTTTGCAGATATCGTCAACAAACTTCTTCAAGTTGTCACTGTTTCCTGTTTTGGCCTTTTTGATGGCATCATTTATGCTGCTGATACTTGACTGAAGATGTCGATCCTCAAACTCAAATGTTGCAGAGGAGTTTGAGAAACGTTCCTCAATTTGCTGCATTATTCTTTCCTTGACGTAGCTCTCATAAGAGAAACTGTAGCATAAATAGTCTGCAAGACTTTTCTTTGAAAGCAAGTCCTTCAGAAGTGAATACTGGAAAGACATCCGTGTGCTGAACTCCTCACATTTGAGCATTTCATCAACAATGTTTGGACCTAAGGAACGATGGACAAAGTCTTCAACAGCAGGCTTCAGGCATTGGTCTGTGAATTCTTCTGCCTTCTTCTGGCACTGGTCTCGTTCATGGAAAACATCTTTGAAATCTGCACGAAACCTTTCCTTGTTTCCACTCAGACATCTGTAGGGATCATTTTCTTGCATGAGATCTTCATGCATTTTCTTAAAGTTTCTAGCTGCAAATCCACAGATGTGCTGTTTTAGAGAAACCTCAAACTCAATGTCTATCTTGACATTCTGATTTTTTTCCAAACTCTCATCAATGATGAGTAGGATCTCCTGGATGTAAGTATCGTGGTAATTGGTTTTTCTTTCCATCTTCTCAGTTACAAACAGCGTGCAAGCAGCTATGATGTTGTCAGCCATTTTTTGTACATGATCTTGGCCGTGCCACATTGTGATCATTTTGTGTTTGGCTTTTTTGAAGAATCCTTCAACTGTATTTTTGAAAGGCTGTACTCCACAATCTCGCAGTCTTTTTTGACTCAACAGTTCATTTGCACCCCCCTTGCGTGACAGATTTATTCTCAGGCAGTGTTCCACCCTGGTGAAGATATCTGTGGGCTGTAGTTTAGAATAGGTCAGTTTCTTCAGTGTTTCTTTCCACATCTTATCAAATTCTTTGTCCAGTTCTTTCTCTGTCATCTGGACGTTTTTCTTTCGACATTCATCAATTAATGCACACACTGCTTTTTCTATTTTGCTTGTGTGGTTCTCTTTGATTCTGTCTAGTTCTCTTTTTCCCCACCTGATGTCTGCTGCTGCTGTGAGCTGATTAACAACAGAGTTTTCCATTTCTCGTCGAAGGCTCTTTGCACTGTTTGAGAACTCCTCTTTGTATCCTTCAACTAGATAGACATGACCTTCTGTTTGCTTGAAGTACTGTGTTAGATTGTTGAGAAGCTTTGTCTCCCACTTCGACAGCTCTGTGACTGCTTCACTTTTCAGTTGAGTGAGAAACTGTTCCATGTCAGACGTGTGAGATTTTGCAGCAACTGTACCAAAATTGGAAATTTTTGTTTCTGCATTTGTGACCCAGGAGTACATGTTCTTTCTGAATTCCCACTCCCATTTGTTGAACTCTGTGCAGAGCCTCATGTATGCGTCGGCTACGAGGCTGTTTCTGAAGCTGAAGATGAAGTTCTCATGCTTGACTGCATTCCACAGGCTTCTCATCCACTCTTTGAAATCCAAGATATTATTAGCAGATGACTCATAACTCCCCAGTAGTTGGACAATGTTTTTCTTGAGCTCATACACAGCCTCGCTGTAACCTGCATTGACCGGTGCCATTGGTGGGTTTCCATTCCAGAGTCCAGGAATGTACCAGTTCCCAGTGTCTGGACTGTACTCCATCACGTCAGTGAAGCTCTTGTTCTCCTCTTTCTTTTCCATTCTGGCTGCTGCCTGGGTCATCTCATTCAGCTGCTGCAGGAGCAGTTTCCTGTCTCGTAAGTTCTTCTCATGGGCAGACACATCAGACACGTTCTGGTGAACAAACTGACATTTTGGCTTTTTGCCCACCTCCTTCATCCTGAGAAAAGCATGCACAACTATTTGTAGGATGTCCTTCATTTCTGTTGAATTCTCCATTGCGATATTGATAATGGTGATATCGCTCAGCCCCACAACAAGCGTTGCAAGCTCATTGTCGTGTTCAAAGCTGTTATCCAGCTGTGCAAGTTCTGGTGACTTTAAGCCCTCAGTGTCAATGATCACCATAAAGTCACACTTTAGTGCTTCTTTGGCATCTTCATTGATTTTGATGAGCAACATGAAGGCACCTCGAGTGCATCGCCCACTGCTGACTGCAAACTGGACTCCAAACATGGTGTTTAGGAGAGTGGACTTCCCTGTGCTCTGGACTCCAAGAACTGTAACTACCAGGATCTTTCTCTTTGGATCCACCATGTCATTGAGCTGAGACAGAACGTCACTCACCCATCTGAGAGGAATGTTGGATGCATCTCCATCCACAAGTTCAAGAGGAAATCCATCTAGCAACAGTTTTGCACAGAGTTTGGGCAGGTGCTGAAATTGTTGACGTGATGGGTCCATTTCAGGAAGGGAAAGTGAAGCTTCATAGATCTGACCCATTTCACGGAAGAAGTGTTCAGTTCCCAGTGAGCTGTTGGAAAGTTGTCTGTCAATTTCTTTGATCTCCTCTTTGTTCTCAGAATTCTTGCATTTTTCTTTATACTTCTCCCTGAGTCCAGACAGTTTCAGACGAGACACATTGTCAAGGTTCATTCTCATCCATTTCAGGAAATAACACCATTCTATTCCTGGGCTTGATATAGCGATGATGAAGCGTGTCATAGCTGTAGACATTGCATAGGAGTTCTGTTGTTGTCGCAGTTTCTTTCTCTGTTCCTGAAGATCACTTTTATACTCCTCTATGTTTTCAGTCCCTGCTTTCCGAAGGCGGAATTCTTCCTTCTCTAAACTTGTTAATTCTTTCCATATTTGGCCTTGCCGGGGAAGCTGAACTTCTTTGTATTCAAGAACATCTTGAATTTCTGTAGTGATGGCATCTGCATTTATTTTTCCAGCCTGACACTCTGGAGAGTCTTCATCAACCAAGATTCCCAGTTCATGAGCAATGCCAGCCATCTGCTCTATTGACATCTTCATCTTTGGGTTCTCAGCCACATCGCTGACTTTCTTCCTCAAGATTGTGACAAAGTCTGCATCATTCATGGTCTTTGTCTTCAAAATAATGTTGCTTTTACTCAAGCCCAACTTGGTTGCTAGTTTTCTTAGATCAACTAAGCTGAAGCTCTTGCTCTGTTGGTTTCCCACCAAGAAGATTTGTGCGTTGTGGTTCTCGTTGGTAAGTAGGCTGCATTCAGAGTCCAAGTTGTCAAAGAACACAAAAACTGCTGCAGACGTCTGACACAAGAAGGAGTATTGTGTTTCGAAGGAAGCAATGTCACCACGAAGGTTAGCTACAGCCACTGGTTGACTGAAAACATCCAAGTTTTTGCTTCCACAGGGAAGGTACCAAGTAATTTCTGTCAATCCATTGGAGATTCTTCTTGGAATGTCACCACACTCCATATCTTGGTGAACAAAGGTGTCATGGTACTGCTGAGAGTTACTCAGGAACTTATTGAGGATCTCTGACTTGGACAAGGAGCACTCACCCAGTCTCATAAAAGAGATCATTGGAATTTCAGAGACAACGATTCTCTCTTCAGTGAAGCCCTTGGATTCTGAAAGTGACTGAGGTCTGTACTTTTTAACGATGTCTCTCATGGCCCACAGCATGAGTGTGCACTGTTTTGTGTCACAGTTGGGAAGCAGCAGAGGCACAGAAAACTGACACATAGACATTTTTAGTGCCATTTCCTGCTGCACAAAACCATCAGAGCACAGAAAAAGAGCAGTGATTATGTCGAGGGGGTTTACCATGTCAACTAAATTTGGACTGTCAAGCAGATTATCAAAATCTGACTCCATAATCTCTGATGCATTATCACAGTTTGACTCAATTACAGATGTACATTTCACATTCCTAGCTGTTACATTAGCCATCATCAGTTTCTTGAGAAAGTACCATGGAAGGTCTGATTTACTCTTCGAAGGTTCATCAGTGATGGACTTCTCATTAATCTCAAGTATGTTGCCGAATGATAGCTTTTCTCTGTAGAGCTGCTCCAATCCCAGATCCTCCAATAAGCTCTCCAGTTGAGTCTCTGTGGGCATAGAGAAACAGCTTATTAAAATCATGATTGTATTTAATATACTGAAGCATATAAAAGATGCAAAAGATGACAGATAAACAAAGGTAAAGATCTTTCATGGCTCCGTCCCTATTTTGTTTGCACCCAAGGATAGCTCTGCAAGTGATTTCACTCTACACTCCCCTCCAAAAGTATTGGAACAGGGAGGCCAGTTCCCTTGTTTTTGCTGTAGACTGAAAATATTTGGGTTTGACATCAAACAATGAATATGAGATGAGAGATCAACAGTTCCATCCGTTAAATACAGGTTGATGCAAAGCACTAAAAAAAATGCTGTAATGCACCGGAAAAGGTGAAGAAGGAGACTATAAAGTGTGGATTATGCTTTCTGCACAAACATGACGTGCAGAGATGAGACGCGCAGAGCACAAGAGAATGTGTGGCTTTTATACTCCATGTGGCATCTGCTCCCAAACTGCAACGGGCAGTTTATCGCAAACACACGTCTACCACAGTACTAAACTATAGTAGAGGAAGTTTCACATTGTTTACATGACTTGACCTACAACATGGCCACACGCGCTTGTCTTTGTGAAGAATAACTTTTAAAAATAACTTTTGTATCTGTGTTTGATAAATAAGATGTCAACTACGATACGGCTGACTGAGCAGCCTCTTAAAGTAGTTTGTAAACTTCAAATTTGACTGCTTCCCTGCTCCTGTTCTTCCACGCATCTCCGTCCGCGTTGTTTGAAAAATCTGCAGGTACATGACGCGGAAATTTTTTGCTTGACAAGGACCACCCAACTAATTCACCATTAGTGGTGGAAAATGAGGAAGTATGTAAGTTTGCTGTTTCTGTTTTAACCAAGCAACAACCTCTGATAGCTCAAAAATGGAGCCAATACAAAAGTGCCACAAACTGCAGTTCCTCAAATGGCCACTTGAGGCTTGCCTCAAAAGTGTGTCACTCTCCATAGATCCCCATGTTAAAATGTCAAACTTTTACAGCAGAAATATTTGAGTATCTTTCTGTAGTAGCACTATCTTAATTTTTCTTTGCATTCTAGCATTATTAGCACAACCATCCTCATGTTTAAGCTCAGCTACATCCCTGTCATCCCCGACAGCATTTGCAACGTAAATTCATGTAAAGTCTCATAGATTACATTCAAATTAAATGGCAAGTGCTCCACTGCAAACAAAAACAAAAGTGAAGTGTTCCTACTACACAAAATAATTCGTAGTCATACCCTGTAAATATTGTACAGCACTCACAGGAGCGTTTTTTTCTGATGTTCTGTTGCGTTTTCTCCTGCAGATTTATCTCCCTGCACTAGACACCAGTGTGAGTGTTTTCTTATTGACAACGCTTAACATCCGATTTTTATCTGAAATGGAATGAAGGCACAAAGGCAAATCTGAATTTGAGGCGTGTGAACCCAGCATATGAGACTGCAATCATAACTAGAATAAATTCTGAGCGTGCCAATGCAGCTTCTGTTAGTTGATATGAACTCCTGTACTTATACATAAGGAATAATTTATCTAAGTATGTTTTATTTTGAAAGGCCGGCATATTTCACAAGCCCCGGATCAGTTCCTTGTAACATTTCTGGGCTTTTACTTTGAAAGTGTGGCGGACCTCACAGAATCCTGGTGGCTCCTTGTAAATCGCAGCCTTTCGTGGGCTATGGACCTGAGATAGATGTGGAGCATCTAAACACTGTATGGCTGATGGATCTTGGTCTGGGATGTGTTAGAACATGTTAGAACATGTTAGAATGTGTGTCTGGGCTTAATGTTAAAGTTTGTAACAACTGTGTAGATTTGCCTTGAAGCTGCAGTTAGATATGTCCTGCTGATAGAGCACATTATAAAATTATTCATTGCTGATGGAGGCAACCATGTTTGGAGTCCATCTTTCTTAGTCCAATATCAATTAACTAATCACCAATCTAACTGAACAACAATTCTGAATTTTACAAAAATTCATTAACCTTAAACTGCAACTGTATAAAAACCGTAAAAGATAACAAAACACGGATTCAGACAAATAATTTTCAAAGTTGTGTGACCCCATTTAACTTTTCATGAAGTTTCTACTGTAGAATATGCCGGAGCTGGAGGTTTCCAAACATGGCTGGGTTTTGGCAGTTGTCCGGCCGACTTCCCATTCATTTCTATGGGGATTTTTAAGGCAGTTTTTCCCGAATTAAAAAACAAAACAAAACATTGGATGAATCGCTACCAAAAGTCACACACTCTTCCTGATTGTGCAGCATATTTTGACATATAATTTGTATGGATTTTCTAAATGCTGTGGGACGAGTTAGGTGTCAACAATCATGTGTTAAGAATCTATAAGAATAGGAGCGAGGAATAGTCAGAAGTGTACTTCAATGCTTCTGCATTGGCACACTTAACTAGTGAGAGGAACCCAGATTTAGCAAGTGAAGCTCAGTAATGCTTCAGAAATGACTAATCACATCAGCTCCTCTTATCTCAAAAGCATCAACAGCTGAAATGAGGAACGCCTTTCCCTCCCCTCCACCTCAACAGGAGTGGGTGAGCGAACTGAGTGAACTAACTCCTAGTTTGAAGTAGACAATGCAGTGCACCCCTCCACAAGACTAAGATTTACTGTTTTAAAAATACAGGCCCCACATTAAGAACTGAGTGCAATAAATGTCAGTGCTTCTTTTATTACACAGATTCAAATCTTTTGTTTTTTAATTCTTTTTATGTCCTTTGTTTTTGGTGATAGACTGAATCCTTCTCAGCATGAAGGCTTTCAAATTTCTAAAGAGACGTTTTGTCATTCTTTCTTCAGATTATCTTTTTTCAGCTGCTCTATGATGGAGCAGTTTTGTTGCTCGACTGTTCTCTTCAAAATACCCCAAAAGTGCTCTGTTGAATTCAAGTCAGGCGGAATGTTTAGTTAGGTATGGATTTTCCTATTTTCTTCTTTGAAAGACTTTCTAAAGTCTCCTGTGATTTTGATTGTGTGCTTTGGTTTGTGATCATTTTAAAATATTTTTCTTCTGCCAAACTTCTGCAGACTGGGAGTCATCCTGTTAGCCAGTATTTTGGTATTCACAGACATCCGATTTTTAAAACAGTTTCTGTTCGACATCCCTGATTTGACTGATTTACTTAAAGCATAAAATAGGAATGTTCATATAGACACCCACATTTGTGAAATATACGCTGATATATCAAATTCTTTCAGAGATTTTGCTTTTTTCAAAATTGCCCATCAGCCCACTTTCAACACATTTTTTTTGCACATTGAAACTGGACGTGCAAAAATGTTAGAATGTCGCTTGTGCACAAAATGAATGACGATATCTCACAAAGTACTAAAGATCAAAGCCTGAAATGTTCCCCTTTTTTCTCTTCATATCATTGATTCAGAATCTGTAATACTGGACATGTAGATAAAAACAGAACAAAAATTTAAAATATGCCCAAATTTAAAAAAAAAAAAAAAAAAATCTGTTGTATTTGGAGAACTATTTTGAAACTCCAGAACTCTGTTGTATTCGGATTAGGCTTTCTAGTAACATTTTTGTTTTAGTTATAATGTATTTTGTGGTTATTAAAGTTCAGCGAAAACAACTTTCATTTTTCTGCATTATCTTTTTTTATGTTAATACGTGCTAATCAGAGGCTGTTTAATGAACCAGTCTCTGTCACAGATTCGGAACCAGTGATGTAATGACAAATAACAGTGAAAATTTTAGACTTGTCTTTAATAGTTCCTGAAATATTGTTGTTCAAACATAGCTTCATTTTTCAATGTGTCTATGAGGTGTTTAAAAAAACAATTATCTCAGGAAATGCTCAATAAATTTCACAAATAACAAGTCACATATCCATAATTTTTGATTAAAATGTTTTAAAATAAATGAAAGTAAATCAGAGATGGTCGACAGAAGGCCTCTGGTGATTGGAGATGGAATAACCCTGTAATTGTTGTCCTGCGCCTCATATATTATTTGAACAGCAGGGGGTGTAGTTTTAGCCTCTCTGTGAACACCGGAAGTCCACTGAACCCACTGTGCTATATCTTTTCTTTTTATTCATGCACTGAGCAGTGTGACAAATAATCTAGACTATACTCCTAACTTACCGTATTTAAAGACCTAATTTATCATTTGCTTTGTTTTTGTTTGATTTCTTGATAATACTTTTCTTTTACTTACTTGTTTTAGCAGATGTTACAGTTGGCTCGCTGATTCTCCCATTTTTCAGTTGTGTAGACACCTGTATGGAGTAACACACCCCTGGCCTCAGGCAGCTGACAGTCACACTGTTGCTTTCTGTTGGCAGCTCCTGCACAGTTTCTCCGTCGCTGCAACACGTCACAATGAAACTCTCCACCTCACCAGCAGGAATGTCCCACTGCAGACACAGCGACTCACTGCTGCGGTTACAGACGCTTATTGCTGCAGGAGGGATGGGCTCTGTGAGAATAACAGGAAAGCATTTTGGTCATTGAATAATTAGAAAAATCCACTTTTCTTTGTCAACTTCACAGAGCTGTTTAACTGTCAAACATAAGAGGTATAATAGAGCACAAAAGATGGCAAACACAAACCTTTTTAACAAGGAGAGTAAGCAGTGCATTCAGGTTTGTTCAAGTATTTGCTGAGCCCACTGACCATTCAGCCAACATGCCTGCATTAGCCATTGAAACAGTTTTAATTCAAGCATCACTTTTATCTCAGATTTACCTGTAGAAACTAGTACAGAGGCTGCTTTACTTTGAATTCTGTTGTCAGCAGTCCTTGTGATGTTGACAGTGTACTCAGTCCCAGGAATTAGCCCCACCACATCTACAGTGCTGCGCTCTTCCATGATCACGCTGCCTCCATGTGGGCCACAGGTGTAATCTACATGGAGTTTGTACTTAACAGAGGAACCAGTGGGTGTCAGACCAAGAGAAACAGTGTCACTGCTAACATGGAGGACTGTTACTTCTGGTGGAGGAACATCTGCCAGGAGAGAACAGAGACACCTCTCACTATCTTCACATTGCAGTGTGTTCAGTCAGTCATCTGTCCCAGTCTGATAAATAGATGATTGTTTAAGCTGCACTGGTTCTTCCATCAGACACACTTACAGTCAGACTGCAGAGTTGCAGGAGGTTTTCCTTCCTCACAGTAAAGATCACTGAAGTCATCCACTGTATCATAGAACTCCTTGATAAATGAGAAAAATCTCTAGTTTAATGAATCACAGAGTAAAACACGCTTTGGCATGTTATTTAATGTTTTTCCCCATTATACAGTTTTTGATTTACCTCATCCTCCTCTGATTTATCCATTGTAGATTCACCCTCAGCCATCCCACACTTGGTCCAGGTTATTTCAACTGCTTCTGAGTAGATATAAGAGGAAACAAGAATATATCAGACAACCAGCAACACTGCAAGAACAGACCGGAAGTACAATAGTGATAGGAAAAAAAACATATAAGAAAAAATCTGAAATTCCATGAAAAGGTGATGAATGTGCATTTTTCCAGTTGTGAAAAAATGTAATCCATATTCAGTTACTTTTATCTGAGTAAAATGTAGGTTGCAAAAATGGAAAAAAAAATACCACAGTACAAGTCTTAATCCTACACTTATGAATCCACTCTAATTCAGTCATAAAGCCAGAGTCATAAAGTAGAATTTATCACTGAATAAATGTTTTTGTAAGAGTTCCAAACAAGTGAATACAGTCATCTGTGGAATGGCTGCAGTTATTGGTTTTATCTTTGGGTGCACTATTAACTTGAACAACTACCTGTAACTTTTAGCCTGATATATATCATAAAAAGTAGAGAGGCAACAATGGAAAAATGCTACAGAACAAGTCTCAGTCCTGCACTTATGAAACCACTGCTAAGGTACAGATAATATCAGGAAAACAAAAGTATTGTGATAAAGTTTGCATCAGAAAATGTTACTGATACATTTCTGTTAAAGTGGCATTTTCCTGTTGTATCAGTGGTTCTTATTGTTATAATATGATATGTGAATTCATAGCTTTCAAACAGATGTAGTTTAGTAAAATGCAAAAGATTTCCCTCTGAGATGTAGCTGAGCACAAGATAAAGTCAAATACAACAGAAATACTCATACAGGTGCCTCAACTCCTACCCAAGTCAGATAAACACATCATTTCCTTGCTGTATTTTTGCTTTTTTCACTGAATATCATCACTACCTGTAAGAAAATAATCACTAAAGAAGCTATGAAATAATGACCTACCTTTGCAAGATGATTTTTTCCATGTCAGAAAAGCGTCTTTCTTTGTTCAGTATATGCAAACTTTAGAAAACTGTTCAGACCAGGTCAGAATGTCGTCTGATGATTCACCCTCCTGCTAATGCCAGGACAAGACTTCAGCCTTCTCCTTTTATCCTGCTGGGTGTATTCACTTTCAGTTTCATTTCACAGAAACATATACCAGGCTGCAGGAAAACAAAACTTAATTGTCTGATTACAGGTTGAAGTTAAGTTTAAGTGTTGTGCAACCTGGGTGTCTCCATTAAATACACTTTTAGGTTTGATCAAAATGACCAAAGGTTTTTGAGCTCTCTACTGATGTGTTTTTAGTTTTTATTTTTGTTCTCATGTTGTCTAAAAGGCAGCACAAGCACAAATCTTTACATGTGTAGCTCCACTGATGTCAGATTTTCAGGTGTAGTTCAAATTTATGTGAAGCATAACTTGAGTGAGGCTGCTGTTACATTTACTGATGAGTAAATATACCAGCAGTTTTGTCAGAGTCGGCCGGACAACTGCCAAAATCCAGCCATCTTTGGAACCCTGTAGCTCTGACATATTTCACAGTAGAAACTTTATTCAAAATTTAAACAGGTCACAAGGCTTTAAATGTTATTCATCCAAATGCGTTTTTTGATATCTTTTATAATTTTTATACAGTTGGTTTGAATTTTATGGGGGTTTTTTTCATAATTCCTGAATTTTCCTCCATTCAGTCTAAATATTGACATGACAAATGTTATGAAAAACATGCAGTTAACCTTGTACTTCTCATAATTCTCACTCTACATTAACAGCTTATACATAAAATTGGAGGCATTGTTGTCTTCTTTCACCCAGTGTGAGTCTAATTGCTGTAGGACTGTAGGACTTGTTTCAGAAATCACCTCTGACGACAAAATGCGTCGACCAAAACTCTAATTCACTTCCTCGGAGCTCTAAAATTTCGAGTGAAAATCAGAAACAGAGGGTCTCTCTAACCTGCCACTAAATCTATATAATACACAGTAAACACATGAAAATACACCAGCATGTTCAAAACAAGGTTACACTTCACACGGTGAAAGGTTTTTTCAAAACTACTAGTAGTTATTGAGCTGTGACTGTTAGTTTGAGAGGGTAAATCCTAGTGTTTGCTCTCTGTCTCTGACTCTGTCTCCTCTGTTCACTGCACTGAAACTGTCTTCTCCCCCTCCTGCACTAAAAAGGTGGGAATCACCATGGTAACCAGTGACTGATTTCTGTTTAGTACCAACCATGGCTGCCTCCATCAGCAATGAACAATGTCATAGTGTGCTCTATCAGCAGGACATATCGAACAGCAGCTTCAAGGCAAATCAGCACAGATGTTACTAATATTAACAAGCCTTGACACACATTCTACCAAGTTCTAACAGGTTCTAACGGGTTGTAACACGTTCTAACATGTTCTAATATGTTCTAACACATTCTAACATGTCCCAGACCAGTATCTTAAAACCATGCAGTGTTTAGTGGCCTCCATATCTGTTTGGTTAAATGTCTAAATAAGAGTCTCTCCCAGGTAACAGTGGTTGAAGGATCTACAGCAGCTGCGTGTTTGTTTTTTGTCTTAAAAAAAGAAACAAGAGTCATAACAAAGCTAAGGAAAGACAGTTTTCAAAGTAAAAGCACTAGTCGGCTAAAAAAAGTCAACAGGCTGCATCGAGATTCACTACACTATAGACAATGTTACACCAGGGACTCTGAAATACACTGACTTTTCAAAGTGCAATGTACATACATAAATAATACCTTATGTATATTTATAGCAGGGCTCATCAATCGTCTTCAGATATTTTGTAGTTGGTTTTATCCAATGTCTGGCAGTAGAGTTAAAGTAACCCACAAAATAACTTCTTTAGGGTCTTTGGTGAACCTGTATCAGGAGTAATAAATGAAGGAAGATCAATTTAATATGAAATGACTTTATTTAAAAGCAGATTTTTAATCATTTAATTGGTTTTACAGATACATTATTGTACATTCATGAAACAGTTGATATCAATATGACTGTCAACACAGGGGACCATACAGTCTGATCAGGATCCTTTATGCAGCTTTTAAACCGCTTCAACAGTTACTCATTGCTCTTTTATGGGTTCATAAGGATGAACAAACTTCAAGAAAAAAAATTAAAGAGCGAAAATAATTAGCAAAGTTGATTATAATCATTCCCCATTTCCTGCTTCACGATAAAAAGGATTCTGAGCTGGTTTATTAACAATCACAAGCAGAATATTGTATCTCAGTCATACTTTCTACTGAAGTTAAACCAACGGATCAGAGTATTCATCATCATCATTACAGTCAAATATGGTAGAAATGTTTCACATGCCACATTTTATAATACCAGGGAAATAATCTGTGATAGAGGACGATAAGAAGACATTTACAGATTTCATTACAAATCTATCTTTACTTGTTTTTGAGATGTGACAATAATAGCTTCAGTGATTTCTTGTTCTGGTCGAAGAATCTTAAAAGATTTAACTCAAAGTAACACATAGACTTCTGACTAAATGTAAAAGCAGACCAAAATTACAACATTGATTTTAAAAAGAAGAAAACAATCTGCTGATTCATGCTAACTCCATGAAACTACATGGAAATGATCTGAACAGAACACATTACAGGTGGAAACCCTGAGAGTTGATGAATGTGTATTTTTTACAGGAAAATGTAATCAATAACCACTTACTTTTACCTCAGTAAAATGTAGGTACAAGCTAGCAATGCAACCATTAAAAAATACTACAGTGAACCTGGACTGCTATGATGTGTAATGATTCTCATCTTTTTAATGGCATTTGTCACAGAAACAGTCTTAAGGCAGCTTTCATGTTACTGAACATTAACAATAATCTGATTAAACAGAGAACATTCTAAATACAGTATTAAGTTTATTGTGAAGGCAGTTTGCTCTCAGAAGTAAAGACTTTGGTGATGTGTTAAGAGAATCTGAGTCCAGTACACTTACAGAATCTGGTTGTGTTTAACCCTCACACTGCCAACATATTTAAAGTACTGATTAAAAGAAGCAACACCACAGCAAGTTTTAAAATTATCTATTCTCAAAACATTATTAGTTATTGAATTAATAGAATTTCACCAGAAAAAAAATACATGACTGTTATTTTAGGAAATTTAACATAAATTTCAATATTGTTTAAAACAAAATGAGATACTTCTTATTAATACAAAATGCAGCTTTTATTCCAAGTCAGTACAATCTATTTTGGTGCTTTAAAGTTCATTTGCCTTCATTTCATTCTGCTGTCATTTAGTTTTTCAGTAATGATTTAGTCTTATCTTGTATAATAGAACACAAACATTTAACAGCCATGAAACATTTTAACATGAAATCATGTATTTTATATCTGAACATCATCTTAGAGTTGAGATTAATAAAAATGTTAAACAATTACATTGTTTGAAAATGATGATTAATCTGAAAATATAAAAGATTGAGGTTTTCAGAGATAATTCTGTTGACTTTGGAAGTTATTAGACAATGAATGCTGTAGGTCTGATCTGGGAAACATAAAACAATCAAAGCATTCGGAGGCAAATTTTGTCTCTATTTAATCAGTTGACAGATTTAACTTGTGTATTCTGACAATACTACGTTTAGAATAAGTGATTCTTTAATTCCTTTAATCTTGGAAATATTTTCCATCAAATGCTTCGGAGAACAAAAAATAAAGCCAGAATAATATAACTTTTTCTGGCATATAGACACTAACCAGGCAATAAAGATCTGATTTGTCTTGGGCTCAAAATACGTTTATCAATGATGTGGAAAAAGTGATGAGCCGTAGCAAAAACAGTCAAGGTGCAACAGTGTTTGTCTTTGTAATTTATTAAAGAATAAAAGGAGTAACAATGAATAATGAAAAAAGAGAAATGCAGAATGAATATTCCAGCTGAAAGAGCAGAGCTCCGACACCAGACTCGTGTTCAGAGGTCTGACTCAGACAAAAACACAAAATACAAACTTAGATTATTATCTGTCCTTCACACAGCACAACTTTTCTCATGAAGACAACACATACTCCTCAGCCGAGGAATCTCAAGGTCTGAGTGTTATGAGACCTTGTAGCTTGATGCTGATCACAACAGAATCACAAACCATAACAAAATAACAGAAAGCTACTCAGAGTCTGGTCTACTAGGAGGCTGATTAACTGTCATGTCCAGACTTGTTTGTGATCGTCACATTACTAATACAATTCATCCAAGTACAGAGGAAATTTTACTACAACAATCGACAACATGACATTGTACATTCATGAAAGCATTTAGATCATACAAACAACCTCATGATTTTCTGATCCACTGAAAATGTAAATACTTGATATCAGACATGTTAGAAAACCAAACACAAAATGATTTAACTTCTGAGTCAACAATCGCTTCATACACGTAACAAATTATCATGTGATTATAACATTACCACATCCAGATCTGAGAAACACAAATGAAAAAAAAAATGACATCAAATACTTTCCCGAAACAAACTAAATCAAAAAATGCTCCCATATCCTATTTAATGTAATCAAGAAAAATAAGGAATGTTTGGCCGCTCTGTTGCTTTGATACATTTTCCAGTTTGACTATAATGACATGAACTGTCAAACAAAAGAGTCTTAAAGCAGATTAGTAGAGTTCATTAAACTTGTTAAATGCAACCATGAGTTAAAGTGAGAATTTATTGTTGCTATTTTCTTGAATGACCTTGTTGTAAGCAAGTGGTTAAATATGTATGTGTGCTCACAATATCTTTCATCTTCTCTTGGATACAGTTATGTGACCATTAAAGGATCCCTCCTTCACTGAGGAGAAATATTACTTGATGCTAAATGACTCTTTGAGGCTGGCTAGTGCCTGTTGGTCTGTGATTTGTTTCCATGTTTCAGGAATATCAGCAGGTTCTGCACCATATGCTTTGGCAAACTCTTCATTGTATGTTTTCATAACATATTTCCAGTAGTCTGATGCCTCGAGGCTCACATCTGGACAAATATTCCAGTCTGGATAAATTTCCTTGTAACCTTTGTAAGAGTGATATTCATTGTTGGTAGCATTGCAGCAAAACTTTCCGTCACTGACCACAGAGGAAGAGCAAATATCAGTGGTAAGTTTTTTCGTTGACGTCCACCTCCATCTACCCAGACCATCTGGCCGATGCAGTGAAGCAAAGTGCTGGGTATGTTTATTTCCTCCTGCGTCACAGGGCACTTTACAGAACGGACACTGTTTGCCACAACCAATCACTCTGGTGAAAAGCTCATTCTGGGGCTTCATATTGAGATGTTTTAGTTTCTCTGCAAAGGTTGATTTTTTAAACTTCTCTCTTAGAGTTTCTTTCATGTCTTTCACAGACTCTGTGAGCCAGTGAGCAAACTGTTCCTGATCAGCTTTGTTCAGAATCATCAAAGCACCGAGAGCATCCTGGGAAATGACAAGTTTGTCACCAAGTTCTTTGCAGATATCTTCAACAAACTTCTTCAAGTTGTCACTGTTTCCTGTTGTGGCCTTTTTGATGGCATCATTTATGCTGCTGATACTTGACTGAAGATGTCGATCCTCAAACTCAAATGTTGCAGAGGAGTTTGAGAAACGTTCCTCTATTTGCTGCAGTATTCTTTCCTTGACGTAGCTCTCATAAGAGGAACTGTAGCATACATAGTCTTCAAGATTTTTGTTTGAAAGCAAGTCCTTCAGAAGTGAATACTGGAAGGACATCCGTGTGCTGAACTCCTCACATTTGAGCATTTCATCAACCATGTTTGGACCTAAGGAACGATGGACAAAGTCTTCAACAGCAGGCTTCAGGCATTGGTCTGTGAATTCTTCTGCCTTCTTCTGGCACTGGTCTCGTTCATGGAAAACATCTTTGAAATCTGCACGAAACCTTTCCTTGTTTTCCATCAGACATCTGTGGGGATCATTTTCTTGTATGAAATCTTTCTGCATTTTCTCAAAGCTTCTGGCTGCAAATCCACAGATGTGCTGTTTTAGAGAAACTTCAGACTCGATGTCTGTCTTCACTGTCTCTTGATTTTTTTCCAAACTCTCATCAATGATGAGTAGGATCTCCTGGATGTAAGTATCATGGTAATTGGTTTTTCTTTCCATCTTCTCAGTTACAAACAGCGTGCAAGCAGCTATGATGTTCTCAGCCATTTTTTGTACATGATCTTGGCCGTGCCACCACGTGATCATTTTGTGTTTGGCTTTTTTGCGTAATCCTTCAACTGTATTTTTGAAAGGCTGTACTCCACAATCTCGCAGTCTTTTCTGACTCAACAGTTCATTTGCACGACTCCCCTTGTGTGACAGATTTATTCTCAGGCAGTGTTCCACCCTGGTGAAGACATCTGTGGGCTGTAGTTTAGAATAGGTCAGTTTCTTCAGTGTTTCTTTCCACATCTTATCAAATTCTTTGTCCAGTTCTTTCTCTGTCATCTGAACGTTTTTCTTTCGACATTCATCAATTAATGCACACACTGCTTTTTCTATTTCGTTTGTGTGGTTCTCTTTGATTCTGTCTAGTTCTCTTTTTCCCCACCTGATGTCTGCTGCTGCTGTGAGCTGATTAACAACAGAGTTTTCCATTTCTCGTCGAAGGCTCTTTGCACTGTTTGAGAACTCCTCTTTGTATCCTTCAACTAGATAGACATGACCTTCTGTTTGCTTGAAGTACTGTGTTAGATTGTTGAGAAGCTTTGTCTCCCACTTCGACAGCTCCCTGATTGCTTCATTTTTCAGTTGAGTGAGAAACTGTTCCTTGTCAGACGTGTTAGATTTTGCAGCAACTGTACCAAAATTGGAAATTTTTGTTTCTGCATTTGTGACCCAGGAGTACATGTCCTTTCTGAATTCCCACTCCCATTTGTTGAACTCTGTGCAGAGCCTCATGTATGCGTCAGCTACGAGGCTGTTTCTGAAGCTGAAGATGAAGTTTTCATGCTTGACTGCATTCCACAGGCTTCTCATCCACTCTTTGAAATCCAAGATATTATTAGCAGACGACTCACAACTTCCCAATAGTTGGACAATGTTTTTCTTG
The DNA here is from genome assembly GCF_022539595.1 of Amphiprion ocellaris. Taxonomy (NCBI): domain Eukaryota; kingdom Metazoa; phylum Chordata; class Actinopteri; family Pomacentridae; genus Amphiprion; species Amphiprion ocellaris. The sequence continues at coordinate 5,895,061 of NC_072788.1, forward strand.
AGCTCATACACAGCCTCGCTGTAACCTGCATTGACCGGTGCCATTGGTGGGTTTCCATTCCAGAGTCCAGGAATGTACCAGTTCCCAGTGTCTGGACTGTACTCCATCACGTCAGTGAAGCTCTTGTTCTCCTCTTTCTTTTCCATTCTGGCTGCTGCCTGGGTCATCTCATTCAGCTGCTCTAAGAGCAGTTTCCTGTCTCGTAAGTTCTTCTCATGGGCGGACACATCGGACACGTTCTGGTGAACAAACTGACATTTTGGCTTTTTGCCCACCTCCTTCATCCTGAGAAAAGCATGCACAACTATTTGTAGGATGTCCTTCATTTCTGTTGAATTCTCCATTGCGATATTGATAATGGTGATATCGCTCAGCCCCACAACAAGCGTTGCAAGCTCATTGTCGTGTTCAAAGCTGTTGTCCAGCTGTGCAAGTTCTGGTGACTTTAAGCCCTCAGTGTCAATGATCACCATAAAGTCACACTTTAGTGCTTCTTTGGCATCTTCATTGATTTTGATGAGCAACATGAAGGCACCTCGAGTGCATCGCCCACTGCTGACTGCAAACTGGACTCCAAACATGGTGTTTAGGAGAGTGGACTTCCCTGTGCTCTGGACTCCAAGAACTGTAACTACCAGGATCTTTCTCTTTGGATCCACCATGTCATTGAGCTGAGACAGAACGTCACTCACCCATCTGAGAGGAATGTTGGATGCATCTCCATCCACAAGTTCAAGAGGAAATCCATCTAGCAACAGTTTTGCACAGAGTTTGGGCAGGTGCTGTAATTGTCGACGTGATGGGTTCGTTTCAGGAAGGGAAACTGAAGCTTCATAGATCTGACCCATTTCACGGAAGAAGTGTTCAGTTCCCAGTGAGCTGTTGGAAAGTTGTCTGTCAATTTCTTTGATCTCCTCTTTGTTCTCAGAATTCTTGCATTTTTCTTTATACTTCTCCCTGAGTCCAGACAGTTTCAGACGAGACACATTGTCAAGGTTCATTCTCATCCATTTCAGGAAATAACACCATTCTATTCCTGGGCTTGATATAGCGATGATGAAGCGTGTCATAGCTGTAGACATTGCATAGGAGTTCTGTTGTTGTCGCAGTTTCTTTCTCTGTTCCTGAAGATCACTTTTATACTCCTCTATTTTTTCAGTCCCTGCTTTCCGAAGGCGGAATTCTTCCTTCTCTAAACGTGTTAATTCTTTCCATATTTGGCCTTGCCGGGGAAGCTGAACTTCTTTGTATTTAAGAACATCCTGAATTTCTGTAGTGATGGCATCTGCATTTTTTTTCCCAGCCTGACACTCTGGAGAGTCTTCATCAACCAAGATTCCCAGTTCATGAGCAATGCCAGCCATCTGCTCTATTGACATCTTCATCTTTGGGTTCTCAACTACATCACTGACTTTCTTCCTCAAGATTGTGACAAACTTTGCATCATTCATCTTCTTTGTCTTCAAAATAATGTTGCTGTCCGTCAAGCTCAACTTGGTTGCTACTTTTTTTAGAGCATCTGAACTGAAGCTCTCGCTCTGTTGGTTTCCCACCAAGAAGATTTGTGCCTTGTGGTTCTCGTTGGTAAGTAGGCTGCATTCAGAGTCTAAGTTGTCAAAGAACACAAAAACTGCTGCAGACGTCTGACACAAAAAGGCATATTGTGTTTCAAAGGAAGCAATGTCACCACGAAGGTTAGCTACAGCCACTGGTTGACTGAAAACATCCAAGTTTTTGCTTCCACAGGGAAGGTACCAAGTAATTTCTGTCAATCCATTGGAGATTCTTCTTGGACTGTCACCACACTCCATATCTTGGTGAACAAAGGTGTCATGGTACTGCTGAGAGTTACTCAGAAACTTATTGAGGATCTCTGACTTGGACAAGGAGCACTCACCCAGTCTCACAAAAGAGATCATTGGAATTTCAGAGACAACGATTCTCTCTTCAGTGAAGCCCTTGGATTCTGAAAGTGACTGAGGTCTGTACTTTTTAACGATGTCTCTCATGGCCCACAGCATGAGTGTGCAGTGTTTTGTGTCACAGTTGGGAAGCAGCAGAGGCACAGAAAACTGACATAAAGACATTTTTAGTGTCATTTCCTGCTGCACAAAACCATCAGAGCACAGAAAGAGAGCAGTGATTATGTCGAGGGGGTTTACCATGTCAACTAAATTTGGACTGTCAAGCAGATCATCATCTAGCTCCATAATTCTAGCTGTCACATTAACCATCATCAGTTTCTTGAGAAAATACCATGGAAAGTCTGATTGGCACTTGACAGGTTCATCAGTGATGGTCTTCTCATCAATTTCAAGTATTTTGCTGAGTGATATCTTTTCTCTGTAGTATTGCTCCAATCCCAGATCCTTCAATAATCTCTCCAGATGTTTCTCTGTGGACATAAAGATTCTTGTTAATTCAAACCAATAGCAAACATTTTATTTTTAAATTAATTAATCCTAAATTAATTATCTTGTTCATGCAAAATAACATGTTTTGCGATCTCCATGGCTGTCTAAGCTAAACTTTTTCACAGCATGTCTTTGATATTATATTACAGTGAAAGGTTCTATGACGTTTATTTTCATCACTGGCAGTTTGCTTGGTGATTTGTGAAAGGTGAATATGTGCGAGAAGAGTATAGTTGGTCTCAGTGTTAGACTCAGCATTTTAGTTTTCCTCCAAGTATGTAGATTACCATATTACCTTAATTAGGTAAGCCTTTATTTTCCTCATTGGCAGTAGGTAGCATCCTTTACTTGAAACGGCTCGAGTCAGGCTTTTCATTCCAATTCCTTCTGTTTATTAAATACATTTAGTCCTGTTTTTGAACTACTCCGGATTACCCTGCCAATGTATTAGACTGTTAACACCAACTCAACATTTAACCCTATATTTTTGTCAGATTTAAAGACCTGTGGAGTTTCAGTGGACAGAAACCCTTCGTTTCTTAACAAGGCTTTTATCGTAAAACATTGATTGGTATATTCAACAACAGCCTGTTAGGGTTAAAAGACAACAAAGCAAAATGAATCAAATGCGACAGTTTGAACTCTCCAATACATTCCAAATACATATCATGGAAATCTATTAATTTGTATTTGGGAGTCAGTCTTTATTTCTTTGAGTCAACCACAACCCCGACTGTGATCTGACATACTCAATGCTGTAATTGTGGCCAAAGGTGCATCTACTAAATACTGACTTAAAAGAGGGAGAATTCTTCTGCAATGACTTTTTACTAAAAGAACATATTTCATGTTACTAGTTGAAGTTTCGTTGTCGAAATTGGTTTTCACTTTGACATGAAAGAGTCTTTATTTTTGGAATAACGGGGAAAAACTATGGGGGATGAATATTTTATATTGGCCGATATAAAATATTCTATATTTTATGTCGGCACTGTACGTGTAATGGGTAATGACTTTTCTTGGAAAAAAATACTTAAAAATTTTTATAAAGGTTATAAGACGTTGCAAAATCCTAAAGCTCTGCTCCAAATACTTTCTCAGAATGTTTAAGGATCAAGTTACTGATTTTTGTGATTCTTTGTACGTGTCTTGTAATATAATATATCTATCCATCTATTATATGTACATGGCTTAATCCTCATTAGGGTCGTGGGGGGCTGGAGTCCATCCCATCTGACTTAGAGTGAAGGCAGGAAACACCTGGACAGGTCACCAGCCTGTCACAGGGCCATACATAGAGAGTAATATTATACATAAAACCTCCAAAATAATTTGCTACTAAGCTGTTGGTGCTGAATGGCTTATAAACAAATTGATTTTGTTTAATATTTTTTTTAACTCAAACGAATAATCCTGTATTTGCAAAAATGAACATTTCCACTGGTTTTTAGCTTTCTTGAAACCTAATTTTTATTCTGTGCAGTACTAAAGTAATTGTTATCTCTTGAAGTTATTTGGTTTTGCAGAAAAAATAACTCATACAGGTGAAAAATTACAAATTATTTAAATGCTTCAAGAATATTTAAAAATCACCCCCAACCCCCCACCCCACCCCAACACACACAAACACACCAGAATATGTTCTTACTTGTGTCTGCAGGTCTCTCAGCAGATGTGTCCAGGCTTTCATCCTGCATTTCTTCAGGGGTCTGGAAGGACTCTTGTTCCTCTGGACCCATGTTGAGCATTGAGTTTGTTGCCTCTTGCACTTTTTCTCCCTCACTGCAAGTGTTCACGATGCATTCCTCCACTTCACCAGCAGGAGTGTCCAAATGCTGAGACACTGAGTCATTGCTGACATTATCCACGGTGGTCTCCACAGGAGGACAGGAGGCTGTGGAAATAATAATGATAATGTTGATAATAATAATGAATTTATTTAGACCCACTGCAGACACCATGTCCAGTTGTGCCTTTCTGATGAAACAATAAACTGGATAAAACTGACCTTTATCACCTGTATCAGTCTGTTGACAGGGATCCTTGCAGGCAGAACATGGTGCTGATGGAGGAACCTCTACTTCCTCACAGGAAGGTACGAATGAATCACCACTGAGTCCCTTTTGATAAATGAGAAAAAAATACTTGGCATTTAATTGTGTCATTCACTCTATTTAATGGAGACAGTGTTATTTTGAACATGTACGAAGCAGCTGTTGACCTCCATTGTCAGTGAAGACCCTGTCATCCAACGCTTGTTTCAGATTATTCTGGCAGCTTTTCTCTGAAAATAATGAGAGATAAGTCTTCATACCTTTGTTTCACTGCAACTATAAATATCTCACAACCCCTTCATAAAAGACCCCCCTCTCCTGTCCCAAATCTCATTAAAGATTCTTGCACCCACATTCAAAATAGAAACAATTCAGCAGATTAGTATTTTTCTCCATGTGAGAAAAGAAATATATGGTATATCTTTATATATTGTCCAATGTCCCATAATATATAGTCAAAGCCAACAATGAAATCTTCCTGACCTCCCCTGTAGCCACTGTAGATCTGAAAAATCAGGACAGTTTACTGAAACTCCAATTTTTAAGTTTCATTGAATGCAACTACATTGTCCAAGTGCAAGTGAACCCAACAGCTACACCCATAGTAGAAGCCAGTCTCTAAAATGAGAAAGATACTCACATTTACACTCAACACAACACACCACAGTGGTAACATTTCCTTAGTTATTTGTGTTTTCATCCCCAACATAAAGACTGTGTCAATCAGGATCTAAACAACACATTCTATTGAACCATAATTGAACCATAATCAGCTTTAATTGAGTTTTAATCACAATGATTAAAATCACAAATAAACTGTGGATATTTTGCCTTTCGGTGAACTTTTTCTCATTAAAAAACACCACAGCATCTCTTCTCTTGGACTATTTTCAATGTTTGTCACCCAGATAACTAAAATGTATAAAACTGTGTCTGTATTAGTCGATGCACTTCAGATAATTAGTGACATTTACTATAAAAATGCATCTAAGTATTTCAGTGTGTGATTTTTGAAATCTCACATACACATCGTCTTTAACTTTCTAAACTACAGCAGCATTGTACAATTCCTGCATTCAGGTGTGGGTTTTGGTTTTTGTACGTTCACATGTGTCAAAGGAGCCGTCCAGTCAGTAGCTGCCTTTAGAGGTTTTTCATGGGGTGGCAAGATGAGGCAACTGAAAATGTTGGGATGGACACCAAAACCACAAAACAGAGCTGAATTTCACTAATTCTGTTATGCTAAATATTGAGAAATCTCATGCTGATAACCCTTGGTTTCTTATTATCCAGGTAATGTTACTAGTTATCTGATGTGCATTGACTAATACTGGTCCTGTTGATATTTTTGCTGTTCAGGTGACCACTGTTAAAAATAGTCCAGGAGAAGAGATGCTGCTGTTAATTTGAGGGAAAAAGACTTCAGCTAGAGGCATCATAGACTCGAGACATTGTTACAGAGACACATACAGTGTTGATTTATGTTTTCAATATTCAAAGATCTGTCTATGTGTGATGAATATTTATCAAACTACTGCAACTTCTGGTACAATGAGGTGTGTTTTCATTGTTACTCAACTACGTGTTGCCACATTTTGGAAGTTACACCATTTTCGTAATGTGTATCCCCCCCATAATATGTTCTGGTTGATAGTCCTGTATCCTCATTTTTCTGTGTTGAGAATTTCTGGATAAATGCTATGAAATTATGATGATCAACAGAGGGGAAATTAAAAAAAAAAAAACAAAAAAACAATAAGTTACCCTTTGGAAAGGAAAGTGAGTAACAACTATTGTTAGCAGTGCTGCAGTAAGTTCATCAGAGCCTATAATTCAAGTCAAAAAGGTAGAATTGAGTCTGGCAATGTGTTAAAATGGTCACAGTGGTGTTGATTTTACTGTATCAGAAGTTGGACAGATTGATCCTAAAGAGTGAATTACAGTGTGTTGGAATTTCGTACACAGAGAGTATTTCGCCTGCGTTTAGTTAGCAGGTTGATCGCCTAACAATATTACACTTTATTACTAAAAGGAGAAGAATAAAACATTGTCAGGCAGAGCTATGAAAGCTATTACAGTTTTTCTCAATTGATAAGACACTATTCCTGAAAAATACCACACATTTCCCAACACTCTGCACACTGTTTTCTTTATTTGAACACAATTCACAAAGCACTGCACACTTGTGTCAAAAGCGCACTTTACTGTCAAATTTTCAACTTTGTTTTCAAAATTAAGACACACAAAGCAAAAGTAGGACACTGCTGCTAAATACAAAACACTCTTCTCTCACTGTGTTTTCACATGAAGTGTAAAAAATGATACAGCCCTCAAAAATGACAACTTAAACACAAATGCATCCTATAAATGAATCAGAGGGGGCCATTGCAGTGCCTGACTGTACATTATAAAATAAAAATGATGCTAGACAAAAAATACAGCACTGTATTGTTCACAGTACAGTATGCAGATATTTACACCATGTCTGCATCAATTCTTTCAGCCTGGTCAGACCTCAGGACCTCATCAATATCACAAGCTATGTTTTCTCTGGAAAGAAGGACCTAGTGTGTCTGATCCAGCCCTGACATGCATCAACAGAAACATCACCACATGCCAAGACCCCTGACTGATAGAGATTTTCCCAAAGTATGGCTTCCACCTCCATGTAGAGAAGAATTCTTCTATAGGATTCAGAAAGGGACAATATGGTGGCAGAAAAACGACAACAACCTGAGGATTCATATTGAACCGTTACCGAATCAATAGTCCTCTATGAAAACTAACATTGTCCCAGATGTATTCATGTGTATCATCAGAATCCAACTGAAAAACTCTCTGGAACAAACGCACACCAAACACAGAAAAAGTCAGTCATGTACACTTTCTGTAATTTTACCAGCACTTGTGAACCAGAATTATGCATTAGATTTTTTACAGTATTCTCAGAACATTTCTGACTGCTTGTATTGTTCCAGTATAGACATGTCACTGAAGTGACAAACAACATTTACATACATGTAAAGTAAACCACAGTAAACCTGAAACCATTTACTTTATGCACCATCTTTACTATCTGCTGACCTTAACAACAGATTGCATTCTGAACAGCTAATGCTGTTTCCCAGCAGGTTTTATAGTGTGCAGTTCACTGGTAAAAGTGTTTTCAGTTTTGACCTGTTGTGTCTTAATTGTGACAGCAGTGTTGGAACAGTGTCCCAATTCTGCTTCCTAGTGTTCACTTTTTGAAAAATGTGTGCTATGAGTGAAAAAGTGTCTTCAAATGAGCCAAAAACGTGTTCAGTCTTTTGCAAAAAGAGTGCGAGAGTTTTGGAAACTGTGTGCAAACCATGAATAGTGTTCAAAATTTGGACAGCAGAGTCCTGTTTTTGAGAAATGTGTGCAGTCAGTTGGTGGCTGAATGCAGTGAATGGAATTTAGTGTCTTATCAATAGAGAAAAACTGTAATTTCGCAACATGTAATGTACAGAATGGCAAAAGCATTTATTTAGGTAGAAATGTCAGATGTTACATTACCAAGCATATTTGACAATCAAAGCATGATCGTAACAATTCACATTTGTTATATTAATAAACTAAGCTGATATCTAAACACGGAATTGCAACTCCACTCGTCCAAATGCATGTGCGCTCCCGCAGCAGGGACAGGGGAAGTACGTTTTACATTTTAAAGGATGCTTGTTAAAAAGTGTTTTGTTCCACTTTGGGTATGTTTAATCATTCATTTAATCATTAAATTGTGTTATTATTGTTTGTCCTTTACAGTGGCTGTTAATTGTCTTTAATTGTCTTTGCTGTCCTTTTTGTTTTTTGTTTGAAGGATTTGTTTGCTGGAGTTTGTCTGCTCGGTCTTGCAGGACCTGTGAATGAAAAGACCTGGTGAGAGCAGACTCATTTTTCCAGTTTTTGTGAAATGTTTTGTTTGTTTTACTCACTTTCCTGTTGTGAGCGGCTGTGAGTAATTGTCAGCAGTTATCGCTGAGATCCGGCTTACGTATGATGGTTATAGGCAGGAGTGAATTTTTGCAGTGCTATATGATATACAGTGGCATTTTTAGTGAATTTCACTCTGGGTTCATTGGGCTGATGTGCAAGCGGTATTAATGGTATCTATGATTAGACGAATAGGTGAATAGGATTGTGATTTTATGAAATGCACTGTGGACAGTCAATATTGACATTTATACACCTACCTTCCCTTTTCTTCAATTTGTTTTAACGCTTGGCCTGTGGTGTCAGGTTTAATGTCAGACAGGTGAACTGTTACAGTCACTTTATGAGTTACAGCTACTTCATTTGTTACACAGTTAAATCCTGAGCTTTTTACTCTAAAACTCTGATCCATTTCTTGAAGTTAAAATGTTTTTCTTTGATATCAAGGTTTTTTTATTCGGCAGATTTTTCCTTTTCACAGCAGAATATTTGCAGCAGGGACATTATTGTACATATGGATGGATTACAGAGCACAATTTTTACTCAATTAAGAAAGTAACAAAATATAGCAGCTGTAACAATTTATTGAATATTAATTAGCTGTAAATTATCATCACACATAGATAGAATTTTAACCATTAAAATCAGTAATAAAGTCTGAATATTTGGTCCACTGTTTGAAAACACTGAAAAACGGAATGAGGCCCGAAAAAGTTTCTCCTGATAACAACTTGATCAAATAGCAGCTGTGTCGTTCATTTTTAAGACATTTCCACATTTATGCACGCTGAGCGCTCAGGGAAACCGTTATTTGCACTCGTGCACGTGCCTGGTTTTTACATTTCGAATAAAAATCACTGACAAAGCAACATCATAAGTGACCCACCTTTGTAGAAGACGTCTGTCCATGTTCTGCTGAACTCTCCGTCACTGTAGCTGAAGCTCCACGTCCCTCCAGGTCTGTCACTGGGGTATTCTAGTCCTGACCATCCTTTTATTGTGTTGGTAAACATGCTTTCAGTTTTGGTTTCATGATCACATGGTTTACTGGAAAAGCTTGCACAATTTCCAGTAAACTACATTATATAACAGTCCTCACATTCAAACCATAAACTCACATGAGGCTGAGGTCTCCAAGAAAAGCATTAAGTTCAACTTAAATTCAAGATCAGTTCATTAAAAAAATCCAACCATTTGTCTCATTTTATTGAAGTAATATGATTTAATGTATACGATAAAATGTGCAGTGCAGCTGTATGAAAAGCTTTGTGAGCTCCAGATAAACTGTATATTGCAAATTTATCAACAGCTGTTTCAAAATGATTGCACATCTTCTCAAGTAGACCAAGTTTAAACAAATAAATTCATTTGAATTCCTTCATTTTTCATGTTTTCTTGCACCAGATCTATGTTCATAATTTGGTGACATCAGTCTGGACTCCTCTTCATGTCTGAATCATCTCCGTAAAGACTGCTGTTAGTGTTCCATTAGGAACCACTGGTTTGGCCACAGCTGCAGAAAACCATGTTGGGTTCCACTTCTGTCAGTCAAGCTTAGAAGCAGCTCAGAATTTGGCACCAACAGCATGAATCCATGAATCATTCCTGCCTTGTGCTGAAGTCTGGCTTGGTGGTGGTTGTATAATGGTGGAGGGAATATTTTCTTGGCAAACTTCGGGCCTCTTCATACCAGTGAGTCATGGTTTTCCACTGCTGATATGAGTCTTGTTGCTGACCGTGTGCTGGTTGCAGTGAAGTTTCCATCCATTTGTAAAGAATTACATTTCCTTGCATTGAACACTACGGGGCATAGTTCATGTATTGTACAGAATTACGGGCACCATATGATGCTGTGTTGTGTGAAAACAAAGAAATAGAATTGCTTGGAATTTTCCATGTGACAAACACCACCTTTCTCTGCCAGCAGCATGTCTCATGCCATTCTGTCTTGAAATGTCATCAGACCGGTCTGATCAAGCTGATAAGAGGACATGGTACTCCAGCTGGAGCCGGTCTGGGTGCTGAACAGACTAACAGTCAGACTGGTTCAGAGTCCAGGTAGTGTACCGCACCCACTCCAGACAGGTATCACTGAACCCAGTCTCAACAGCAAGCACTTGCTTGGAAGACGTCACACTGAGATGTTACATCGCAGGACTGCAATTGGATGGGGTGGAGTTGGGGGGTGTGACTGTAATATTCAATCTGATTTAATGGGTCTTTACCTGGGAGGTAAACTCCCAACGCATACATTCATGAGTCTGAAAGTTTAGGATGTTTAAGAGTCAGTACGTGTGGGTTTGAGTCTGGGCAGATTTAATCAGAGTGAGTCATGGTTTCAGGTCACAGTTGGGATTATATCCCCAGTCTGTGTGTGAGGTGGTAGTTATAACTCATTTCCATTCTTGACAAATACATCCATAATCTCTGTCATATGCATATCTGGATGGTCTGTACGTAGAAGTGGTTACACAGATGTATTTATCTGACACCTGATAAGATGGTTCATGAGTTGTGCAATATATGACGGGGCAAAGATTAAACTTATGAGGTGCTGTGAGTCTTTGTGTGAAGAGGAAAGTCACTATCTTACCATTAGATGTCATAATCTGTCTCCTCTGCGTGTGTGAACCATACCTGGGTGTAAGTTAGGAGAAGTGCATAGTACAAGGTCACATGTGGTGTTTCTGGTGAGGAGTTATTCAATATAGTGCCATTCATACTTAGCTGGTGTCTGTTATCTAGAGTCAAAAGTCTGGGGATCACAATCAAGACTGTTAATAATATTCAAAACCTCCTGCAGACCAAATTTACATCCAAACATCATGTGTGTATGTTGCACCGTTTAGGTGTAACAAGTGTCTGCATACCAGTGACGGACACATGTGCGTGCATGCGTGCGTGTGTGTGTCACGGAGTGACGAATGCAGAATGCTCCAAAATCATGCACAACACCAAAGGCATACCTGGAGTCAGTGTGGATGGTGGCTGTTTTACCTTCAGTGAGTTTACAGGCTTCAGTCAGGGCGATTAGCTCTGCTGCCTGGGTTGAGTAGTGATGAGGAAGAGGTCCAGGGAGAACAACATCAGAATCTGAAACAACTACAAAACCGACATTGTTAGTACCAGTTTGTGCACCCATGGAGGAAGAACCATCCACATAAAACACTAAATCTGAACTAGGCAGAGGTGCGTCAGTCAGGTCGGGTTGAGAGATGCAGGTCAGTTGTAGGTCAGCAATGCGATCATGTGGTTCACCATCGTCAGGGAGGGGGAGAAATTAGATAAGATAATCCTTTATTACTCCCCATGTCAGGGGAAATTTTCCATGTTACAGCAGCAGCAATATACAGTAAAGGCAGCAATATACAGTAAAGATAATAATTAAAATAACAATAATATATACAATATATACAAGAATGAAGGATGAGAAATGAATAGAGTATTACTAACTAAAAATAAATGACATCAGCAAAAACTGGCTTGTGGAATAAATGTGAAAGTGCAGAAAATGCCAGCAGTGCAAGGAATTGTGCAGATTTAACCAAGGTTTAGGCTGATATGATAAGTCCGGTTTATGTTAACATCAGCCAGTGAAGCTGATGTTGTAAAGTCTTATAGCAGATGGAATGAAGGACCTGTGATAGCGTTCCTTCTTGCAGGGTGGATGTCTCAGTCTGCTGCTGAAGGAGCTGCTTAAAGACCCCACAGTGTCATGCAGTGGGTGAGAGGGATTGTCCATGATGGATGTGAGCTTTGCCAACATCCTCCTCTCACCCACCTCCTCTATGGAGTCCAGGGAACAGTCCAGGACAGAACCGGCCCTCCTGACCTTCTGTTTAGTCTCTTTCTGTCCCTTTCAGTGCTCCCTGCTCCCCAGCAGACCACTGCATAGAAGATAGCAGACGCTACCACAGAGTCGTAGAATGTCCTGAGCAGAGTCCTGCACACTCCAAAGGACCTCAGTCTCCTCAGCAGGTGGAGACCACTTTGGCCCTTCTTGTACAGGACCTCTGTGTTATGTGTCCAGTCCAGTTTATTGTTGAGGTGAACACCCTCTCATGGCCTCTGCTGTAACCAGAGATGGATCTCAGGTCTCTCCAGACCTCCCTTGTGTTATTGTCCTGCAGGTGAGATTCCATCTTGGTCCTGTAGCTGGCCTTGTCCGCCTTGATCTTCTTCTTTATCTCCTTCTGCACCCTCCTCAGCTCCTCTTTGTCCCCAGATCCAAAGACCCTTCTCTTCTCCTTCAGCAGGGCCTTCAGTTCCAGGGACACCCAGGGTTTGTTGTTAGAGAAACACCGTACTTTCCTGGTCAGTACGATGTTCTCTGCACAGAAGTTAATGTAGTCCGTGATAGTGTCAGTCAGTGCATCAAAGTCCTCGCCGTGTGGACCACACAGCACATCCCAGTCTGTGGTCTCAAAGCAGTCCTGCAGCGCCTCAGTGGCCTCGTCAGACCACTTCTTCACATACCTGATGGTGGGGGGTTGTTTCTTCACCATAGGTATGTAAATGGGCTGCAGTCTCACCAGGCTGTGATCTGATTGGCCCAGCGGGGGGAGGGGGGAGGAGCTGTATGCATCCTTGATGTTTGCATACAGCAGGTCCAGGGTTTTATTGTCTCTGGTATGGCAGGTCACGTACTGGGTGAACGTGGGGAGAGTTAACAGGAGCTGCTGTAACTAGCTGCCGCTCTCACGGCACCATCACAAAAAAAAAATATATATATATATATATACTGGTACTGCTGACATTTTGGCTGTTCAGGTGACCGCAGTTAAAAAATAGTCCAGGAGAAGAGATGCTGCTCTTAGTTTGAGGGAAAAAAACTTCAGCTAGAGGCATCATAGACTTGGGACATTGTTACAAAGACACACAGTGTTGATTTATGTTTTCAGTATTCAAAGATCTGCCTATGTGTGATGAATATTTTTCAAACTACTGCATTTTCTGGTACAGTGAGGTGTTTTCATTGTTCCTCAACTACGTGTCTCCACATTTTGGTCGTTACTGTATTGATAAGATATATCACGTTGTGTAATGTGAACAATAATGTTATTGCTGCAACTATCCTGCTGTGGGGTGGAAAAATCTTCCCCATGAATAAATAAATGATGGAAAAATAACTAGCCACAGCCCTGACACTCAGCTAATTTAACTTTCACTTTCAAACCCAGTTGCATTCACTGAAACTTGGACATCTGACCTTCAGTGGACAAACTTGATGACCAGCAGAGGCGTCTCCAATGGGGGAAACAGCCACATCTCATTGGCCACACTGCATCTGACAGGTCGAGTTAATTCACTGAAGCTCTGAGTTCCAAGTTTCTGTGAATGCACCTCCTGTGTCCAAGTGCAAATGAAGGCAGCATTGATGACTGGAACAGCTCAGTCTGCAGCAGCGGCTGTTCCAGCCTTTACTCTGAGCACTTGACCGAATAGCAGCTGTGTCGTTGTTAGTTTAGTGCCTTAATATATAGTCTGAATATCAGTAGTGACAGCTGTTCTCTTGTGTTTCTTTCTTCTGTTTTTGACAGTTTATTATTGTTTTATTCATGTCGTTTAAGATGGACAGGTCCGCTCAGCTGATTTATATACGGACTGATGTGAGCCTGCGTAGCATTTTAATTGGCCGGACTGCGCACTAACTGTTGTGTCGGATGTGTACTTCCTGCTCGGTCCGCTTGAGGCGCACTTCGGCCCGATCAGCCTTTTCCCGCTGTTCGATTATTTCCGGGTTCACAGAAAACAAACCGGCCGTTTGGCTAAAGAGGTTCGCTGTAGAGTAGATAAACGGCTCAGACTGCAGCGATGAGCTACAGAAACTCTGTGGTTTGAAGTGTCTTCTGAGCGTAAGTTTGTCTGCTGTATTGTTAAACTGCTCACAGTGTTGTCGCTTCGCTGGAAATGACAGTTAGCTTGTCAGATAGCGGCTCTGTAGGGTTAGCTTGCTAACTGTGCTATTGCTAGCTTTCGATTCGGAAGACTTAAAGGTAACCTAAACTCTGTTTTTTCCCCACAAATTAATGGTGTTAAACCGTGTAAGACCTTTTAGGTTAACCTTCATTCATGTCTGAAACCTATTTTCAAATTTGCAAAACCGTTGTTCTGTTTGTGAAAATGCAACTAAGAAAGATTTCACTGCTTTTGTGGCATCTGGACCACATTGGTCCAGTCAAGATCTACAGCAACTGTAAACAGATGGGTCTAATCTGGACTAGATTGTCCCTGAGACTCTAGAAAGTCGCTGTTTGTTTATGTATTTATTCTATTTGTGAAAATACAAAAGCAATTTCCTTTATTTTGTAATGTAGGACAGTATTAGACCAGGTCCAGAACACAAAAGCAGCCAAATCTTTCTCTCTCTCTTTATTTTATTTTATTTTTTTTACATATTCACAAATACAGTATCGGTTTTTAAAGTTTAATAGATCATTAACTTAGATTTGATCAGACTTTATGTTATAATTTTACATCTGGACCTCGTTGCATTCGATGCAGATTTGATGCTAATAAAGCACAGAAGTCTCCCTTCTTTCCATTTTGGCAAACAGATTAAAGATTTTATAAACTGAGTCTTTCGTCTCTGTTGGACAGTGCAATCCACATTTGATTAGTTTTTACCTAGTGGTTTTTGGTCTTGGCTTGGTGTAATGTGGTCCAGATGAGGAAAAAACACTGAAACTTGTTGATCTAATGCAGCCAGATTAGAAAAGAAAGACAGTGTTATATAGCTGTATTCAGTTTCACAAATTATAAAACTTGATTTTTTTTTTTTTTTGTTTGTTTTTTTTAGAGTCTCCATTATAATCTAGTCCAGTTTTGGTTTGCTTTTATAGTGTGAGTGTAGATCTGGACTTGGTCCAATGTGGCCTCGATGCAAAACATCCCAGTTTTTAATTCTCTCTGGGTTATTTTATTTCACATTTGACCCATCTGAGCATCATGGTTTTAGATCTGGATCTGGTCTAATACAGTCCAGATGCCAAGTCTCTTGTTTGCTTAATCAAAAACTGTGTTTTAAAGAATCTTTCTCTTCTGGGAACAGTCTACTTCACATCTGATCATCCTGCTTATTTGTGTGTTTGATCTGGACCTAGTTGAAGCTGATCCAAGTCTCCCTTTTCTTAATTTTTTACAAAAGGTTTCACATATCAGAAACTGTGGTTTATTTTGTCGTATTTTTAAATCTGGACCTGGTCTGATGTCAGCATGTGGAAGCAGTGAAATCTCTATTTTTGCGGGGCATTTTCATAAATAGATTAAATGTTTCACAAATATTAAAGTGGCAATTGAATTTGTGTCGTTAACTGGCTGTATCTTTTAATCTTTTGCTTCCTCCAATGTGATCTTGGCACAGTACTTCCAGACTGAGTTATGTCGTGGTGTTTGTGTCAGTTTTAAACACTGACTTGTCACATTTGTTTGTCATTGCAAACGTGTCTTTTGTGTTGATAGTCTAATTGTGGTAGGTTGTCAGTTGCTGCCCCATCAGTACTGTGAGTGTAGGTGTATGTTAAAGATGTTTATTTCTCAGTCAGTGAGCTGTTTGCTTTCTGTGTGGTCACTGTTTCCTAAAGCCCAAGGTGATCTGTCAGTTTGGTTTGTCCAGTTCAGCTGTCAGTGCAATAAATCTGAGATAAGCTTGTAGTCAGTTTTTCCTGTAACTATTGCAACTAGACAAAATGACCCACCGAGAAAAAGAATGGATTATTTTGTGATAGTGACCAATTGGTTACCATCTTAATAGGATATGTACATGTTTGCTGGAGGGCACCGTGTTCCTGTATAATGTCATCATGTTTCATTATCTTGTGTCTACTTATTTATTTCCAAAGCTTTCTCATTTGGTTCCAGCTGCTGCCCAAACATATATCCATTGCCACCCAGAGAACCACGATGGAGCCACGCACCCCTGGTATGTCCACCGTCCCTCAGACGGCTCCAGCCCACACCGACTCCAGCTCCCCTGCTGTAGAGATGGACCCGGTGGAGTACACCCTGAGGAAGCGCCTCCCTCGGAAACTCCCAAAGAGACGTAACGACGTCTATGTTAACATGAAGACTGATTTCCGGGCTCAGTTGGCACGCTGTCAGAAGCTTCTGGAAGGTGGGGGTCACAGGGAGATCTGTGTCCACGGCTTGGGCCTGGCCATCAACAGAGCTATTAATATTGCCCTGCAGCTGCAAGCCAGTAGCCAGGGGGCGCTGCAGCTGGCAGCCAACACCTCCACAGTGGAGCTGGTGGATGACCTGGAGCCTGAAGATCCTGATGAGGCTGGGGAGCCCATGACACGTACACGTAACAACTCTGCCATTCATATTAAGGTTTTCTATCCAGACCCTCAGTGACAAACTGGTGTGAACGGTGTAACAGGCAGAGATGCTCGTTTAGTCAACATATCCTGTTTGTTCCCTCACTGACCAGTCGAGCACAAAACATTTTTAATGGGCATGTTTGTGTTTGTGTGGAGGCCTATGATGGCAGCAGCAGAGGACTGCAGGAGTGAGCAGACAGGGATGCAGTGTGTCTTCTGTGCAAACCATACTAGAAGTCTCCCAAATGGAGAGCTTTAGTCGACTAACATTTGTCACATGTATTGTGTTTTTTTTAATTTTGCATGACTTGTACCAACAGTGTTGTTCACCAGTTGAAGCTTTAGTGTAATATAATACATGTAGACATGGCTGTGCCAAATGTGTACCTACAGATTAATTTAATTTGAAAGCCCTCGAGTCTGCAAGTGTTTCCAGCTTTGTGTTCAAGTTTTAAACGTACAAACAAGGAAAAAAGCTGAGAAATCCTGTTTGCAGTCCAAATAGGTGTTGTTAATGTAAATGTCCACTAGATGTCAGTAGGCAGCCACAGTAAGCATGTCGGGATGTTTCCCTGAGCAGCTGAACTCATGGCACCATGTCACAATAAGGTCTTCTCACATTGCTTGACAGCAGAGGGTTCAGCTAAAGGTCAGACGGGCCTGAAGTCTTCTTGACTGTGTTTTCATGTCATTGAACTGCTGCTCGTGCTTATTTTGTTTAAGATGGATGTAATGGGAGACGATGTATTTAATTTCTGGTCAAAAATAAATCCTCATGGAAAGTATCTTTAGCTTTCGCCTTTGTATCAACAGCAGGAAAATCTGAAAAAAACCCCAGTGAGGTTTGTGATAATAGCTTGAATTCAGCATCTGAACTGCAGAAGTTTGCATGTTAACTCCACTGACCTGAAAAAGTCAGATAATGAATGAAAGACGGACTTCCTCTTGTTGTGTTTCCATCTATCCTCTCTTTATCCAAGAACAATATTTTGTATTTAAATAGTGAATTATACAGTGATGGGACAAAACAACAACAAAAAAAAACAGGAAAGAAAACATACAAACATCCTTAAAAACATCTCGCACTCGCACAACAAGATATAAAAATAAGGAAACAACAAGGAAGAGCACTTAACTAATCCTAAATAGTTGAGCATTCAATTTTATAGAAACCCTCAAGTTCCCAAGACTAACTGATTGCTTGCTTGCTGTTTGATGACGAACAATAGAGGGAGGGAGGAGACAGCGTTAGCGTCAGGTTCTGGAAAACTATTTGCAATTACAGCCACACAGGATGTTAATTGTAAATTTTTCCAGGCAGTCTGGCTATCAGTGTGGAGAGACTGGTTGAGTGTTGGTTAGGTAGAAAACAAAAACATGGATAATTAAAAAACAGCTTCACAGTTCTCATGTCATGCTCCTTGCTGACCTCTTCCTTCTTTGCTCACAAACTGAACCTCAGCATCAGCTTATCATTAGGCCTTTGTTCTGTGATTGAGAAAGGGCTAGCAGTGTGATACAGCTAGTCAGGTACATACAATCTTCATAAAAAGATAGCAGCAACGTGCCATTGCAAATGAAATCCAACTAAAATCTTAAAGACCTGACACTAACCCTAAGACTGGAACTTAAAAGTACAAAATCTGTATAAATAGTAATTACACAACTTAAAAAAAAATATTATTTTACTGAAAAAAGTAATCCTACAGAAGAGACTAATGGTATTGTGAGGCACAGCTGAAAAAGTTAAAGGGGTGAGGCCTCATTCTTTTTTTCCTCTTTGCAGTGGTATTGGAAATTGATGCCCTGTTGCAACCCCACAGTCTGAGTTTCCAGGTGCAATCAATATTTACTTTGTGTTTTACTCCACAATTCACTCTAGAAAGATGAGTGTCGTTGGTGAAACTCACTGGAAACAGACACACAAACAGGCACACTGAGACTTTCAGTCTTAACTCACCCACACTAAAGTACATCCACACACAAAGTGCAAGAGAGTGCCAGTAGAACAGCTACTGGAGCAGTGCTTCCCAAAGGCATCATTTTGGTCAGTGTGTGCTTCACCATGTCCATGAATCACATCTACATTCCAAGGTGCAGTCATCTCCTGTCCATCCAAAGCCTTGCTGGGACTGTCCTTTCCTTTCAGCCTCCTCCCTGTATGCGAGGATTGCCGTCTTTCTCTTTCCACCCCGCTTCCAGCAGCCAGCGTGCAGGTTAACAGTGTCAAGTTCCTCCTCTTGTCTTTGGAAACACAAATTACCTTTGCCTGGAGGAGGTTGATCAGCTGATCAGCTGACATCTTGCTGGCAAGCCTGTGCATTGGAAAGGAGGAGGTGCACTTTACCTCGGAGGAAATTGACATGGACTTGGAGCAGATCTGTTGCTGAGGACGCCCTCCATGTTCCCTCCAGCCCCACTGCACTTGCTGGTGGAGTATATTCCTGAGAGAGAACACAAAGACACATTCTGACGTGACCCTTACACCCGGACACAGACTACTCATTGAGTTTGTCTATCCACTGGGCCTCAGCTTTGACCCGTCATGCCATAAGTTGTGTAGGCACAACATAAGCAATCTAAGAATAAGCTTGTACAGCAGTTTCAATGCCTTCGGCATTGGCAAGAAAAGCTTACGGTTCCCGAATGTCCCATGACATCTCTCAGTGTCTGAATTTCCAAAGAAAGCACTTCTTCAAAAGCAAAAATACAATGGCTGTAATTACCCAAGCCATTTTCTTTCCTCGGATATAATACAGACACACTGGAGTTCTTAATTTATTTGAAATGGAACAGCAAAGTGAACAGGTCACATGCAAATCTACTGTACATGATCAAAACAAAATGCAAAATATTGTAGAGTGTTACTTAAAGATCCCTGCTGCTTTGTTTCCATCAAACAACCAGGTTCATCAAAATATCTCTGCTGCACTTCTTGAACACTAAACAACCTTTCAATCACTTCAAAGCTCAGCCAAGCAACAGGAGAACAGGAAGTGTCTTCAGTTGGGCTGACTGAAAACAACACATGCTTTGAAAAGGATTTAAAATTAATGACATGTATTTTAGAGAACATCACTTTAATCACATTTATATTTTTTATTATACGAAGCTCAGTTGAACCACTCAGCTGAGCCACTGTTTTTGAAGTTGTACCTCTGAACCTGCTGTAACTCACCTGGATGTTGAGGCTACGCAGCACAGCGTTGATGCTGAGCAGGTTTCTGATGCTGGTGTCTATGTGGCTGTGCAGTTCTGTGTTGCTGACTGACGTCCGCAGCAAGCTGAGAGCCTGTTGTAAAAGCCATAAGCCGGTCTGCACCTCCTGGGCTTGCTCCAGCGCCTTGCCAAAAAATAAACAGAGGGCAAGAGTTGAAGAGTGTCCTTCAGGGAGCGAGAAGGAACAAAGGAAGCAAGTAATCATGGGAAATTAACAAGAGTTACAGGTACTGCCAAAACACTTATGGCACTGAAAACGACATCTATAAATATCCAAAAGTACAATTAAAAGATGTTTGAATGTTGAGAGATCACACACTTTAAAAAGACAGCAAGTTTCTATGAACTTACAGCTAATCTAAATGTATTATCAGCTGTTTAACATTTCAGTGGTTACTTACATTTTTCTTCTCCCAGACATCCAAGTCGACTGTGGTTTGGGGAACAGTGACAGACTCTGACAGGCTGCATCCTTCTCTACATGACTTCTGTGAAGGTGAGAGAGTAATAAGACCTTTTTTAGGGTACTTTTACTTCATATTACATAAACGTTCAGTGTGGGTGATTCCAGAGCCACAACATCCGTGCAGCAACCTTCTCGTGCTCTTAGCTCGTAGTCCATGCATACATTTTCCTCTCACCATAGCGACTTCTGCGTCTCGAGCTTCCTTTATGAAATGGTTCAGGACCCTCAGGTCGCAGATCGGCCTCAGGGGGGACGGCAAGCCTGGCCTGGTCCACTCCAGTACTATTAACAGCAAGGCAAGCAGTCCTGCTATCACACGTACAACAGACAACACACAAATACAGCTGCTCAAACGCTGGTGAACACTTCAACCAAATGAAAACAAGCTTTGCATAAGACTGGAACTTGCTAGCAAGCAGCAGCTGTGAGACAGAATGTGAGACCCTCTGAGCTGGATGCATTTATGTGTAACTTTTGACGTGATAACAGACAGACATAATCAGATATAACGATCCAAAATAGTTTGTACTCTTTCTTTGGTTGGGACATACCTGAAGGGTACCGTGTTGATCTTAACTTAACCCTCATGTCGTCCTGCGGGTCAAAACTGACCCATTTTAGTTTGAAAATGTGCAAAAAAATATATATTTTCACAGTGAAACTTCTGATGTCCACATTTTCAACATTTCTGGGAAATCGCTGAACATTTTGTGGTTGAAAAAAGAAATGTTTCTTAAGAACATTCACAAAAAAATCAACCAAAATCCAGCGAATCGAAGTTTTACTGATACATATGTAATCACTTTAGATATTTTGAGTTTTTTTTTTTTTTAAAGATGTTTACTCATTTTTTGAAAATATTTACAAGAATATTCTTGCCAAACTTGTTTTTTTTTTTTTTTTTTTTAAATAAAACTTTTAAGGAATTATTGGAATTTTCTTCCTGAAGTTTTTGCCAATTTTCAGAAATTTGAGGATTTTTTTTTGCTGAATTTTTGGATTTTTTGCAGACAAGGAAACAATATTTTTTGGTGCCCGTAAATGAAGACGACAGGAGGTTTAAGTGAATTTGACTGTATTTTTCATACACAATTGTGGAATTTCATCATAAACTTGATTCTTATTTGTTTACAGAATGACACTTCATTCAGAAAGCATTTAGTTTCTTTCACAGATACATATTCTCACAATTTATGCAAGAGATTCTCACTGTACAGATAAACAGTAAGAGTATTTTATTGCCCCACTGACATCTAACTGCCCTTCTTAGACTGAACTCTGTTGATCTTCTCAGTGGGAAGCAACAGTGAAGCTGGCTGTCTTTTATTTCTCTGATCTGCTTGATTTCCAGTCAGACTTAAACATTTCTTCTTCACAGACTCTTCCTTCAACAAACTATTTTCAATTGAAGCCCCCCTCTAATCAGTATGAGCCCACATTGTTTTAGAGGACATAAAATATCTAATAAAGATATTTTATCTACTATGTACAGTTGTCTACCCAGACACAAAATACAGTCTTTCCAGACTCTGAAGTCAACGACATGCATAAGGGAATGTGGAAAAGTTAACCAAGAACCACAGAAGCCAATGAGTATGACATTATCTACAATAATAATTCCCTCTCACTATACTGTACATCTGAACTACATGATAACTGTTATCTCTGTGAGACAGGAGGTAGTCGTGATTATAGGACATATTCCTGCAGGGCTTAACCTGATTAGGATCAGATCGTCTTCAAAAACTATCAGGCATCATTGTATAAATGTAATCCATTTCAATTCCAGCAAGTTTTGAAAACTTTTTCAGTACACTTTAAAGAAAAGAAAGAAGAGCTATCCACTATTTAAATGTAAAATATCACAGAGCAATAGAAAGCAATTTACAAAAGTTCCCATTCAACAGAAGCTAGCTGTTGGACTGAGACAGAGAAGCTCCACTCCAGAAGCAATGTCCACATTTTAAATGTATTTAATATTTAAACTCCCTAGCAGCTAATGCAATGACTTTAGGAACAACTGTATCTTTTATAATACATGTGCCCTCTATCCAGCACCCTCATCTACTGACGTCAGCTCAAGTCTGTTTTAACATAAAGTATGTGAAAATACATCAGGTGATCCGTCCATGCATTTTATGTATGATCTGCCAAGAGCCTGAGGGGTGAAGTCATCTGATTTTCCTTTAAGTTAATTTGTCTGTGATGACTTACTTCATAGCACTGTCCAAAGGTCTGTTTCCATTACAGAGCATTCTTTGATATTCTACGGACACTGTCCCTTGTTTATATATTTTATATAAATCTGTAGGTAGGTGACAAAAACTTAACAACTTAAACATACATGCTGTGTACTAGCTAACGATTTTAAGGCTGTGTCATGTAAAATCAGCCTGGTAGCACAGTCCAGCATGTCTAAGCAGGAGGTCATTCATTTTGTTTCATTTTTGCCACCTCAGGAACCATGTGATATCCTGGTTTATGAACAGAAACATGCAGATATCGTGACACTGCAGGAATAACCCTCATTTATTACAGAGTGGATCTGCAATCAGGACATTAGTCAACCTTTTTCAGAAATGTAGGCATCCCTTTCAAACTTTTTTTCCAGTGAGCGTGAAAGAAGTTTCTAGCATCTGTTTAAATTGCAGCACATTCTGAACTCTATGAATACACTTGGCAGTGAGAGTGATTTTACTGTTGTGGGTCATGTGGGCATAGAGCTTTGCTCCTCAGTGCCACATGCTGAATGCACTCTTTCACAGCAGCCTGGATGTGTGACGCAAAAGCATGACAGAAAATACCGACGATTTTCCCAGACAGACAGGTCAGATTAAGTTCTCAGACTTCCAAATAACTAGCGCAGATCGAGCCAATCTGCTAAATTAGATTTCTATTGTAGGTTTGCTGCCAATGACGGAGAATAAGAAATAGCATTAAAAATGATAATACCATTACTAGTAGTACATTAGTTTTGGTCCTCTAAGAGGTCAATGGTCTAATCAGCTTAACCTTCATGCCCCCTTTTCAGCAATGCCAACGTCATGGAGGAGATTGTCAGACACGTAGGATCAGTCTGTATCTACAAAACTGCCCATCTGACTCATACCACCCCCATGTTTCTGGAAACTCTATGTATATTGGTTTAGTGCGACGGTGTCCCATTAGTTCACAGCTACTAACTGCTCCATGCACATTACAAGCACTATTGCAGCCTCCTTTAATAAGTGCTTATAATCCCTGTAGACCTGCAGCAGTCCAGTAAATATGAACATAGAAGTAGTGTCATCATGTATATGACATTGACTGGTGATTGTGCACACGCATTTCCAAAGATTCATTCCTAGATTCTTTGAAAATATTTTACTCTAATGAACACAAGCTGTTTACATGGCAGGAAATGAATACTGAATGAGACTAATGACAGCACTTCAAAGTGTATAAACCCTTCTACACTGAGCCTGTTTTCATCGTGTTGGCTGCTAAGCGGCTGCTCCATTTTACTTCATCACCGATAAATGTTACGATTGTCCACTTCAAAATACATCACAAATGTAAAACTTTTCTGCATGTGGTCCTTTTCAGACCCCTATCATACTTGAAGTTTATACAAGCCCTGGAGGTCTTTCTCCATTAGCAAAGCTTCAGAGCAGCACAAAGTATACTAAGATCCATGCACACTTAAATACTATTACATATACCAGCACATATAGCA
Organism: Amphiprion ocellaris; assembly: GCF_022539595.1. Taxonomy (NCBI): domain Eukaryota; kingdom Metazoa; phylum Chordata; class Actinopteri; family Pomacentridae; genus Amphiprion; species Amphiprion ocellaris. Next base: position 5,919,204 of record NC_072788.1, read on the forward strand.
GATTCAGAGGCAGAAGTTTTATCTTCTCAGACAAAGTAATGGCCTCTTTTCCATATGCTCAGACATTTGTTCAATAAGTGTGTGTGACTCAGCTTGAGGATTATCAGTATTAATCCTCGACCCCTGCCTACGTGAGAATGCATCAATCTAAACTGTGTATACACACACACACACTCTACTTTCTCACCACCCTGGTGGAATTTGCCGTCCAGGACGGCGGCCAGACTAAAAGTTAACAACTTTGTCTGCCAGCATGAGCTGCCAAAACCATGTTGCTATTTTAAATTGGAAGCAGTGCTCCACAAGTGGTAGTGCTCTGGATAATGGCAAGCTTCACTCCAGGTATGTGACAGATGCTTTGGCAAGGTGGTCGGCCGCTCACATGAGACGACACCTTCAACGCGTGCTATTTTAACTGACTCATGTCAAACAAGTGCACAGCAGTTTAATCAACTAGTCGGTGTGGTACTGATGGTTAAATGGCACAGAGGGCTGACAAGGAGATGCTATTTAAAGCGCATATCATTGGTGGGATGGTTGCTGACGAATGCTTTGCAACTTCCCCACAATTTCAAACAGGTCTTCTGCATGACAAAGTGCAGAGTTGTAAATAAGTATCAGATGACAAGTGTGACATCATTTCCTGCTCTGCTCTGCTGGAATCCCTTATAGCTATCAGCCTCTGATAAGCTGTTTTGCTCTTTTCTGCTGACATAAGCTTGGGATGGTGACTGTGCAAAAAAAAAAAACCAAAACTACACATTCAGCTTTCGCTTTCAGTGCAACTAATTTTCCCTTTAAAGCCTGCTGTGTCATGCTAAAGAAACTGACTTAAGATGTACTTTCCCACACCGGTCATCACTACTCAGCAGCATCTCTACAGGGACTTTCAGTAAGAGGAATGAAAACATCTGCAGCTAGAATGGAAATCAAACCTGCAACTCCAACACATTTAGTGCAAACAGTAAAGTTCTGGAGCAACATGATGCTTCGTGTCTCTTCATGAGCAGCTTCAAAAGCAGTCTTTTTTTAGACTGAATGACTGTAAGTTTGTCCACCATCCATCACCTGACTGCAATTTGGCTCCGTTTCATTTCAACTTAAACCTCTCATGGCTACAGTGTGAGTCCGTTTTGCAACACATTCTAATGCACAGCAGCGTTCTTAGAAGTGGAATTACACAATCTGTTTCCATGAACTGTCGTTAAAAATAATGCAGTCCTGTAGTATGCAGCAGACAGGAGTTTGTCACAAATCAAAGGGCATCTTGTAAGAACACGGGCAGAACCATTCATAGCAGTCCAGACCTCCAGAGGTTACTTAAATAAACCCGCGGGTCACATACATATATGCAAATAGCGTGCAAGTGCAAGCTTCAAGTGTGACAAACGTGGTCAGAAATACTGAGCAGACAAAACTTGATGCGGTGCACATGTATGTACACACACACACACGCAAAGTAACGCATCAGGACTAGACATCTAATATTCGCTCTTACCTCTACCCGTTTTCTGCAACATTCGCAAACAGGTGCAGCATCTTTTAAAAACATTGTGAAAGAATCAGAGATATGCACAGGCTCAGGTTAAAGGCACCCTTCAAATCCAACAACATGCAACCAAGTGCGCTGGTGTCCGCGTTAGTCCGACTGGCATGTAGGTCCGTGTAAAAGAGGCTCAGTGCTGCGAGGGAGAGCAGTCACCTACCAGACTTTGCATCACTGCTGCGGTTTGGCAAAACCTTTTATTTGCCTCCCCTTAGGGCTATAGTGACAACGTGATTGCCCGTAAGAACGAGGACGCGCCTTTTTACGTACCACGGCGAGCGATTAAACATCAACCCATGCAGAGCCCCGTTGCGTAAAGCGTGAAAATAGGCTAACTACTAAAGCCAGAGTACAGAGAAAAAATCATGAAGGCATGGCCGTAACTCACTGGGAAACTCCATAGCGGTATCCGCAGAGCCCCTCACAGGGTCCTCGCGGTTTGGCCCATAGGTCCGTCTATTGGCCATTAATTGGAAACGAAGCTCTTTTGTGGATCTGTTGTGCACTTATCCGGTAGGTGTTTCTAAAAACTGATCCCGTTTGATTTTTTATTGATGACTTTGAAAATAAAGTCGCATTGTTTCTATGATGACAACATAAACTACTCCTCCCTTAAGGCAGAAAATGTTTTCTTTCATTGTTATCCAAATAATAGTCTATCCCTGTTTAGAAAACATTTGGCCAAAACAGTAAATAATGACTCAAAAAAAAGGAGAGACTTCCCATTCATTGTTTGGGTGGCGTTCACAAACGTCATTACAGTATTTAGATTTACAAAAAATGATGCGAGTGATTGCAAAGTTTGATAAACTAAAATGAGCAATGTTAAAGGATTACTATTATCATCAGTGATACCCTACTAAGCTGGGATATTGGTTATTTATAGTTAACATATTTTAAACTGAAATCCACCAAATTATGGAGGACACTACAAATCCAGTGACAGTTCTTTAACTTGATCCATAATTGTAAAACTTTCTGAATGAAGAGACACTACTACATGTATTGCAGAAAAAAAGTTGTGAACTGACCCTTTAAATGGATCAGCATTAAGGAGGCTCAGGTTTATCTCAGCTGCTGAGAAGTTCACCTCCACAATGCTACTCCCATCATAGAATTCTGAATTTTGTCCCTAAGGCTTTACCTATCAAACATGTCCTCACACATTGTGATGGAGCTCAGGATTCATCCACAGAAGCTTTAATACAAACCACTTTAATCTGTCAGATATGTGGAGAAACATTATTCACCATCAGATCCTGACTGATCCTGTGTTCTTAAAGTCACTGCTGTAGTGCCATGTGCATAATTACACACATTTCTCTCAATTTAAAGACTTATCTGTGCAGCTGTGTGAGGCAGAACAGAAAGAGAACAAGATTTCGTGGGTCCGATGCCGATTATTGGCCATCAAGAAAGGCCGATAACCAGTATCTAGGCCCGACAGACATTAAATGTAATGTTTTAACAGCATAGGAACCTGTCGTTCATAACTATGTTTCTTCATCAATAAGAGTGACTATAGCTGAATATGTCAAATAGAAATAGGAGTGATTAAATTAGGACACTTGCATCTGTTTATGTGCGATTGATTATTTTGTCTCCTGCAGTTAGGTCTGCTGTTCTTCTCTATTTTCTTATTCTCTCACTGTCCTATCACTTGGATCGTCCACTAAGGTCCATATCTTAAAGCATGATGAATGACTGTATTCTAAACCCTGTTTCAGGTTAATCTGTTGTTGCCTTCTAACTTAGACACTAGCCGTTAGCATAGCCTTAATTGTTGTAAGAGCAGCAAATTTTCTGTTTTGTGGCAACAGCTGGTATTTCTTGTTCAGTCTCTGCTTGAAAGACATTTCTGAGACCACATAGTGACAACAGACAGAGAGAACAGGCTGCATTAGACTTGAAGCAGCGCATTTAATTTATCTATAATTTACAGATAATCGTAAAACTGCCAGACATCAGTAGATTTGTGATGTCTGAGAGTACTGCATGTGTGTGCACCCCTGCTAACTAAAGTCACACAAACTAAGGCTTTTGTGCTTGCTGGAGGGATTAATTTACTTCTCCCCAGACACTTGTACTGAGGGCTAATGTGTGCAGGGGTTTGGGGATTGTAGGCATCTTTCTGAACTCAAAAATGCACTAATAATCACCGCTTACAATGCATGTAATTAGATTACTTAAAATGATATGGTTGCATTTCCAAACATATCCTGAGGGTGGACAACTTTCTGTTCTGGACCCCCTGTAACAAACTAATATCTTCTCATGAACCTTTGTTTTTTTAGAGTACAGGTTGGGTGGCGTGGAGACCAAGTGGGTAACTCTGTTGCCTCACAGCAAGAAGGTTCTTCATCTGAATCTGCTGGTTCTCCGTGTGCGTTAGTCATGTCCAATGGTATCCCACCTTACGAACAGCATGCAACCCTCCACAGGATAAAGCAGGTATAGTTAATGGACGGATGTATGCTGTTAACATTCAGTGAGAACGCTGGTCAAGCATTTATAGAGAAGTCATTAAAGAACGTTTAATGCTGACATAAACCAGCATTACTTCACCCTTATCAGAGCTGGAACCTCCGTTTCCACAAAGCTTGTTCTCATTGAAAACTTTCTCCTGAATAGGCCTTTCATGCAAATTAATATCAGGAATAATAGATTTTTGTACTGACATTATTTCAACCATTTAACTTGCAGGACATTCTAGAGATGTGACTACAACTGAAAACAACTAAAGCTTTATTCAACAATGAAAACTTAATAATGCATTTTGGATTTCTCTGAAAAAGTCAGACAAGAAAAAATGATTTTGCCCCCGAAGTCAATATTTAACAACATCCTTCAACCATTATGACCTTCAGTGTAAATGTTGCCTTAGCATTTTTTACAAGCCTCCAGTTGTTCCTAATGTCCAAAAGTTTCCAGCTTGCTGACATTCTTTGATTTCCATACTGCCACTGCCCCATGTAAATCCCACCTAAGATTTTAAATGGGTTTCAAATCCAGGGACTGAGGTGGCCACTCAACGACACATTCCAGGAACAAACTACTGAACCAAGCTTTGTTTGACTCTGGATGTTTGCTTGGGGTCACTGGAAAGTTCAATGATTGCCAAACTTCAAATTATCCACCGAGTGCACGTCTTTAAAACGGTCCGGTTCATCAGCGCCTGCACACCCCCACGCTTGGCTGTTGGAACCGTGTTCTTTTTGTCATATTAGCCGGGGACGATAAGCTCTCAGAATATAACTTGATCTTTAACCTTTCCATTTCATCAGGAAGACATAAATACAGAACAGAAGCGCAATCTGTTCCATCACCAAAACAAAGTGTCAGCGACTGGAAGATGCAGATTTTTAAAATTTGTCCGTCCATGTGCAGCGAGTGTTGCCAGATTTCTGTCAATATGACTGCCTCATAAAACAAACAAGCCTGAGACAAACAGAGGAGCCAGAATACATTTTTTACTTTGTACAATAATTAATTTTCAGAATTATGAATGCTGTATACAATTCCATGAAAAGTTAGCAATATTTTATAAGTAAATTAGTGCGATGCAGTTAGGGATATTCATGAGATCAGAGCAGATGTGTTAAACAGACTAGACTGCAATTATTTTCTGTACATCAAGCAGAGGCATTAATTTCCCTTCACCCTGAACCCCGACAGCCTGTTTGGAGCCAGAGTAAAGGAAATATATTGAAATTTCCTGGAAACCGACAGTGTGACACACAGAGAGGACTTCCAGGAAATTTCTTCGAGGGGTGTCTTCCATCAGATGAGAAGTAAAGGCATGTTTGCATGTGCATTATCATGTGCCAGCACGCAATGTAAAGTGACACACGCAGCTTTATTTGCAGAAATGCCTTGAAACGCTGATAAAAGTGACCAAGCTGACATGATTGCTGCATGCTGTTTCATAAGCCTGTATACGCTGCATGTATGGCACAAAACACACGTGCACAAATGCATTAACCCTCCTGTTGTCTTCATTTACAGGCACCAAAAAAATATTGTTTCCTTGTCTGAAAAAAATCCCAAAATTCAGCAAAAAGATTCCCCAAATTTCTGAAAATTTGCAAAACCTTAAGGAAGAAAATTCCAATAATTTCTTAAGTTTCCCTTAAAAGTATTATTTTTTTTAAAAAAAAATACCCCAAATTTGGCAAGAAAATTCTAGTAAATATTTTCAAAAAATCTGTAAAAATCTTCAGAAAAAAAATCCTAAAAATATCTCAAGTGATTACATATATATCAGTAAAATTTCTAATATTTTCTTTAAGAACATTCACGTGAAAATCAACCAAAATCCAGTGAAATTTGCTGGATTTTTTTTTTTTTTTTGGTTGATTTTTGGTTGATTTTTTTGTGAATGTTCTTAAGAAACATTTTTAACATTTCTTTTTTTTCCACCAAAAAATGTTCAAAGATTTCCCAAAAATGTTCAAAATGTGCACATCAGAAGTTTCACTGTGAAAATATATTTTTTTTCCCACATTTTCAAACTTTAAAACGGGTCAATTTTGACCCGCAGGACAACACAAGGGTTAAGAGATAAAATGATTTAAAGGAGAAAATATATGAAATACTTGAAACACAAAAAGGATTTTCTCCTGATGTGAATATCAACAATACAGAAAAAGGGATATACCGTGTGAGTATTTCCAATAATTCCTTTACTTGTGAACAAGAGCAACAACAGTATTTCTGGATTTATACCTTATTTCCTGTCAAAATATCCCAAATTTCATGCCATAGCTTGAAGAAATACTGCATTTAACATTAATTGATTACATTGTCTTTCATGTGTTTAAATACGTATAAAATATTCATAAGTGAGAGTAACTTTCTACGTATTCTCTCCTAAGTTTATATTTATATCTCTGATCCTGGACTTCATGTGACTCAGCTTTAAAGCTACATGGTCACCACTGTGCTGAGCCAAAGACAGTGTTGACAGCATTGTTGCACTGTTTGCTCAAAGGGCTGTTTGCTTATGTCTGAGCCAACATGAGAGACAGAGTGGAGGGAGACAAGGTACGTGCTGCAAACCATGCTTCATGACCAAAGCACAGCATTGAGGTGGGAGGTGAGGGATGTGAGGGAATGCGGGGGCAGGGGTGTCCAGTCACACTGACTCCGGGTTTGGAATAGGACACAGTTATTGAATTTAGGATGATTTAAAGGAGGCAGGGAGATATAAAGATGGGGGAGAAGCCAAGTGCACTTTACCTGTTCCTCACTTACACATGAACTAGTTAATAAACAAAGATGACACGGGGTGATGCAAACAAGATAACGGGAAAGAGGCTGCATTGTGCTATATAAGAGGCAGTGAAAGCGCATAGCTGTGACATTCCCTGTGTGTGTGTGTGTGTGTGTGTGTGTGTGTGTGTGTGTGTGTGTGTGTGTGTGTGTGTGTGTGTGTGTGTGTGTGTGTGTGTGTGTGTGTGTGTGTGTGTGTGTGTGTGTGTGTGTGTGTGTGTGCGTGCGTGCGTGTGTGTGTGTTTCACTTTGCCATTCAGGTTTTGGGCTTGCAGCCAGCTAGATCTACTCTGGCGCGACACAAGACAGGAAGCTGACATAAAAGAATGGGGGAACCGACTGCGAGGGACGTAGGAGCCGAGGCAGGAGCCAAGACAGCGGCCACTGGCGAGGTCGGAAGTTATTGTTTCAGCATACAGGCATCCACACTGATAAGAATCTTCTAATTTTATTCAACCTATTGTGATCCCATAGTAACGGCCACAAGTTTAGACAGGAACCTCATCCCTGGAGTTTCTCCCTCACTGAATTCAGTCATTTGGATGATGAGTAAAGTATTCAACCACCTAAAAAATAACATGATTTTAAACCAGTGCACCACAGTACAGAACACTCCTTTTGCAACTTGTGCAGATGAATGGAAAGAGACTTTTTTTCCCCAACCTAGATTAAGAATCTTTCCCAATCAATGTTCCCTGTAATTTTTCCTGAGTGTGAGCAAACACACAAACTCCCTGAGCGTTTCCTTGGACCACTGTGAGCAACATCAGACGTGTGCACTGTGGTCACACCAGCATCACATCCATTCAAGTTACATGGTTCATTAAAAGAATCAAATTACAGCATTTACATTTATGTTAAAACACTTTGTCAACAGGAGCCAGTTGAAGGCTGCAGTGATTTTAGTGACACTACAATGTATAAGAGTGAAGTTATTGAATATTTGTCTCTCTTTACTGTTGCAGAGGTTCTGCAAATTGCAGACGGACCCTGTTCACTCCATAGACACCAATGTTATTCCTGTAGCTTGAAAGACAGCTACTTTTGATAAAACTGGACTTGTAGCACATTGTCTGCCTTGCAACAATGGGAAAGAGGCACCGTTTATGTTTTGACAACCTATATCTAATGAGTTATTGATGCTGGAAGTCCGAATCTGTGAATATCTTTCCAACTTTACTGAACTTGGGGCCACTACCACCTAAGGAGTGATATATTTAATTTTGAAAAAAGCATTTAGCCATACTTAAAGCTTTAAGTGCTTTATTAACACGGAACTAAAAATGTTGTATTGTTTTATTATCACAGGTTCTGTCTGAAAAGCGGCGGCATCATTTTAAACAGTGAAATCAAACTAATAAAATGTAATGACCAACCAGTGAGCAATACTGGATTCTGCAAAAACATAAACAACTTTTTTTTAAAAATCTAAATCTAAATCTTAACACAGTTAATGTATTAACTTATTTTTGTGTGTATGCATGTATTTATTGATTTATTTAGTACTGTTAACATATCAGAGTTCTGAGTGAATTTTTCTTAAGATAGGCAAAGGCCATTTATTGATTACATATAGGCTGTTAAACTAAAAACTAAACTAAAAAGCATTTTTAAAAACAACTTAGGCATTTATTGAGTCAGTAAAATACTGTAGAGTACAGACCACATCAGCATGATTATAAGCATCCTCTGGTAAATTAACAACCAGATACTGATGTCTCTCACCATATGGACTTCAGGAGATGACTGGGGGATGATAAACTGTGACCTACTGGTTGGATTCTCTCTGTTCTCATGTTTCTTACATGTTTGTCCCCTGACAGCTGGGTCCTAATGTTTTTTGAGCAACACACCATACTATGACGTTTTTACAATGATGGTTCTACTATGAAGCCAGTTTGACATGTTCAGGTGTTCTTTGTGTGAAAACTCAGAGATTTCAGGGATCAGAAGGTGGTTTTCAACTTACTTTGTTAACTTTCTGCTTCAACTTTAAAGTAAATTTCCTTCACTAACCCCGCCCTCTGGACTTCCAGTAAGCTGTGTTCCTATTGGCTGTCCAGGTGGCTGCTTGGTGTTATCAGGAACACCTGAGCAGCTTGGTGTTATCAGGAACACCTGAGCAGCTCAGTGTCTTCCTGCTTTATTTAGCTGCAGACAAACATTTCCTCTGCTTCTGTTCACCAATGAACCTGGTTTGGCTCCATTGCTTTAGTTTGTTCTTTAGGCATTTGCTTCCAGCTTCCAACAGTAAAATCGTCTTTAATGTGTTTCTTGGTGTGTTTTAGGGCTTTGTACTGGATAGTTGTCTTGGTGAATGTGGTTCTTTAGCCACAGTTAGCACATGGTGCTAATGTGTGCAGTGATTAGTGGATTTGCTGCAGCTGAGTTGTGTCTTTATCTTGGCTGTAGTGAGTCTTCAGAGGTTTTTGGTCAGACACATTCTGTATTCTTGTTTGAGAACCAGTGTTGGTTGTCCAGAAGGTAAGAGTTCCTGTCCTGATTCTCTGTTCTCAGAGGTTCTCTGGTAGGCTGCAGGAGACTTTAGCGTTTGGGTTGTGCTAGTTTGGTTTTTGTACAGTTTCATTTGGACGACTATCTTGAGGCCCCTCCATGTGGTTTAGTGAGGTTTTCTGGAACAGTTCTACAAAGCAACCTGCAGCAGAAGAGACTTTGAGAGTTTTTAGGAAGTTCTGGGGACCAGACTTTAGAGCAGCAGAAACATTTGTCAGCAGTTTGAGCAGGAGAAGGTGAGCTTCAGAGTAGAAATGAGGAGAAGGAAACCTTCTTGACTCGTGTGGTGAGGTCCTGTACCAAGAGTTTGAGCAGGTTGTGAAGAGTCTGTAGTTCTTTGGTCTGAAAGCACAAGAAGAGTCGACTCATTAAAGGAGAAAACTGGAGATATTGTTGGTTCTTCTGTCACTCTGCAGTTTCCTTAGACTGAATGTCAAGTTTATATTTTAAATGATTTCCCATGTGAGCCCAAGTAGACTTCAATAAACTCCCTCCATCCCCTGGACACAACAGATTTTATTATGATGTTAAATCTTTTTTTTTTTTTTTTTTTTTTTTTTTTTTTTTATGTTTTTGAGTTTTAATCATAGTTTAACATAGTTCTTTTCACTTTGCTTGTTTAGTTTTGTCATCTGTATAAAAGGTGCTAAACAAATAAAGTTGAATTGATAAACTGAATAATTGAGTAACTCATGATTGTGACAACAGAAGTATTTTCATTGTGATTTAAGGGTTTATATCATTTTTAAGGTTGGGGTTAAAATCTTGACAGAAAAAGAAGATTAAAGAAATAAACTACATTACAAAAAGCAATTAAATCAAAGGAAAAAATAATACAATAAAACTTTTAAAAACTTTTATTATTAAAAAGACTTAAGAAATTTAAGATGAAGTTTTCTAATTAAACATTTAATTTTTTAATTAAATGTTTTGTCTTTTTAAAGGTTTAATAATCTAATTAAATGTTTTGCATTTTTTAAATGTTTAATATTCTTCTTGTTTAATTGTATTTTTTACATGTTTAATTATGGAAAATATTTTATCTGTAATTTTTAATATTTGTATTTTAAAAATTTTGTTTAATTTCATAATGACATGTATTGTATCTTGTTGAATGATCTCATTCAATATTTTGTCTGTTTAATAGAGTTGAACATTAAATACAATTAAATTATATTAAACAGACAAAATATTGAATGAGATCATTCAACAAGATACAATACATGTCATTATGAAATTAAACAAAATTTTTAAAATACAAATATTAAAAATTACAGATAAAATATTTTCCATAATTAAACATTTAAAAATTACAATTAAACAAGAATATTAAACATTTTAAAAAATCCAAAACATTTAATTAGATTATTAAACCTTTAAAAAGACAAAACATTTAATTAAAAAAATTAAATGTTTAATTAGAAAATTACATCTTAAAGACAATAAAACTTCAAATAGGAATTAAACAGAATATACAATGAAGCATTTAAAAAGAAAATTAAACATTAAAAGATGGTAAAACATTTAAAAAGAAAAACCTTGAAGATTTAATCGGAACATTAAATATTGGGAAAGGAAAAAAAAACTCAAACAAGCTGATAAAACTTTTGAAAAAACAATTAAACATTAAAAAGACAAAACATTTGGAAATCAAATCAGACATTAGAAAAGAATAAAAGGTGAGAAAGAGCAAAACTAAATGTTTAAGAAGAATCAAACTAAAGACAAAACATTTGAAAAGACAGCAGTTAGACTTTAGAAGATCAAATTAAACAGAAGAGACAATAAAACGATCAAAAAGAGCAAAAACAGATAAAGCTCTTAAAGCGTTTTCTAGTCTGAAATGAAAACAAGTTGTTTCTTCAAACATTTCCTCTTTCTGTGTTCTTGGTTTGATTGTGGACAGATTTACTAAGAACTCATTTCAGAAAACTGCTTTCCAGATAAAGTCTACTAGTAGTTGAAGGCATCGATCAAACTAATGTTACCTTCTGATCTCCACAAACTTTACTGTTCAGTGAAGAGAATCAAAGTTTGTTGAGGATTTCTGAAAAACCCACGGGTGAAGGTCTGAGAAGAACTCAGATGGATGTTCTAAATGTGAAATCAAGACTCATGGTCACAAGTTTTAAGGCTTCTGTTCACCAGAAAGTTCAAACTAACAGAGAAGTATTGAGAAACTTTTAAAACTTCAGCCCTCAGACTGTCTGAAGGTTCAAACTAACAGAGAACTACTCAAGAACTTAGAAAATTTCAGCCCTCAGACTGTCTGAAGGTTCAATCTAACAGAGAACTACTGTGGGACTTAGGAAATTTCAGTCCTCAGACTGTCTGAAGGTTCAAACTAACAGAGAAGTACTCAGGAACTTGGAAGATTTCAGTCCTTGGACTGTCTGAAAGTTAAATCTACCAGAAAACTACTGTGGGACTTAGAAAATTTCAGTCCTCAGACTGTCTGAAGGTTCAAACTAACAGAGAACTACTGTGGGACTTTGAAAATTTCAGCCCTCAGACTGTGTGAAAGCTCAGGTCCTGAGGACTCGGGAGGTGTGGAGGCTTGGAAAGTCTTGGAACTGAGGGTTCCACCCTCCAGCGCAAAGGCTAAAGTCCAACCTCCTGAGAAAAGCGGTCGAGTCGAGACTCGAGTTAAAAAAAAAACTCAAAAACGACAAAAAATAGATGATAAATGCGCAAAAACCAGAAGAATTAGTATCTGAGCGAGTAGCTCAGGGGGATAAGAGGACAGACTACAGAGTGGAGGGTCGCAGGTTCAAGACCCGCCACTGGCAGTTTTCTTTCTTTGTCTTTGGCAGAATTTTGAGAAAATTTAAGAAGTGTCTGGTCTTGAACCAGCGACCTGCAGCTCCATAGGCAAGTCCTTAACTCACTGAGCTACAGATCAGATAAAAAGAAATAAATTCGTCGTCCCTTTGACATCGTAGTTGCTGAAGTCACCACATGGGTGGAGCCAAGGCGGAGTCTGGGTGGAGTCAGGGCGGAGAGTAGGCGGGGAGGTGGGTGGCGGCCTCCCCCCTCTACTCCCCCACCTCCCTCCACCGCCCACCACACCTTCCCCCGCCTCACGAGTTCTTCAAGTCTCCACGAGTTCTTCAAGTCTCGACAGGTTTTCCCCAGTTTCTGGAGTTTCCACGAGGTCAGAGGCAGAACAAGCTGTCATGAAGAGGTGTTGAAGTCGGCCAGGATGGACTGACTTTTTACAGCGACTAGAAGGAAGACCACTAGAAGAGCAGGTCTTTAACCACCATCCATAAAATCCATGGAGTCAGCTCCAGAGAAATGAAGGGAGGTCAACTTTTATCAACCTCCATCCAGATGTTCAACTTGATATCTTTGACATTTTTAGCACCACAAACCTTTAGTATCACACTTTATTATCATTTATTCGGACTTTAATGGAATCCACCAGCAGATTTAGTTTTTGTTGACAAACTTTATTCTTGTCGTCGTGAGACTGCAGTATTTAAAACTCTTCCTTCTATTTGACCTCATGTTTATTAGTTTTAGTGGAGAAAGTTATTTTAGTTGTCGATTAGTCTCTTAAAAACCAAGTAATAAATTGGATTAGTCAAGAGGTTTAAATTTCTTACTTTGTCATATTTTAAATATGACAAAAAATATAAAAATAAAGTGTCTTGAGACAATTTGACCTGTATTTGGCGTTATATAAATAAAATTGAATTAAAATTGTATGTATCTTGTAATGTTGGAGTAATTCAGCCATATATGTTGGAAAACACATTTTCTTTGTCCATTAATCTGTTGATCGTTTTCTCCAGTAATTCATTTCTTGTTTTGGTTTATAAAATGTCAAACCCAAATATATTCAGTTTACTGTCATAAAAACCAAAAAGATTTACATTCATGATGCAGGAATCGGGCAGTTTTTCACTTCTTATCTTTGTTTAGTCAGAAAGATAGTTGATAATGTGTGAATTGTTGCAGCTTGTGAGCCGTAAAAGGTTTTAATCTTTGGGGCCGAGTGTCAAAAACATTTAGAAACCAACATCAACAAAACACTCAACAAAGATTTGAACATCACTAAAGGGAAATCCAACTTTTGCATGACAATGTCTAATTAAAGGACATTTATTTCCAACATAAATGTGTTATATTCATCCTCTGGAGCGTTCTCTTCACATCGTCTTCCACCTGGACTGGTTTGGTCGGGAGCATGTGCAACAAACATTTGAAAAACTGTACTTTAACATCAATGAATGACACTGAAGTTTAATCACTACATAAATGAGACTGAGTCTGAATGTGCTCCTAACTCCTAAGTTTAGGGAAAGTTCAAACAAAAGAGTTCAGATAAGACTTGAGAATGAGCTTATTTTGAACAAACATCTCAGACTTTCTGAGCTTCAGCACCTCTGGCAAGATATTTTAACAAGCAACTCAAGAGATCCAGAAGTTGGAGAGAGTTAGCTTTAGCTGAGCCAAAGAACATGTGGGACGCTAACCTAGCAAACATTTCAGACTTTTCTCTGTGAATTCTGGGAAATAATTTCCTATTTAATGACAGAGCTACACATCTTAACTCAGTCTCATTAAAACAGACTCTAATTCAGTGTCATCCATCCATATTAAAGTGCAGTTACCCAAAATGTTTGTTGCATGAGCTCCAACAAAACCTGTCCAGGTAGAAGGCCACTTTGACAAACAGGAAATGGATGATTCCAAGCAGATTTATAGAAGGGGGAACCGGACTGTACTAAGTGTGGTCGAGTATAGAGGGGTGTTTTGTGGGTTTTTAAGGCTGATAATTATTAGTGAGCCATTTGGAGTAGATATTCATTTGCAGTAAATGAAACTATTTAAAATCTTGGAGTTAAACTTAGAAGAACACAAACTCTAACAGAAAACTTTGGTGATACGTTTTTGTTTTGTTTACAGATGTTAAATTAAAGGAGTTTTATTCGTGACGTATAACCAATCAAATCACTCCAGAAGACAGACCGACCACAGGTAGATAAAGGTTCAGAGCCAAAGTAGCGCCATTCTCAAAATTTATTTATTACCATGAATCAGTAAAAAATAAAATACTGATAATCAGTAAATCAGTCATCCAAAGTTGTTTAAATCAATTCAACTAGACTTTAAGAAGGTTCCTTGAAGACGTTTCACCTCTCATCCAAGAGACTTCTTCAGTTCTGGTGGTGGTTGATGTTGCCAGCTTATAACCTCTGTGAGGTGTGGTCAGTGTTACTCATTCCGACGACCATTGCCAAGGCCAGTCAGCCCACAATTACTACAATTCTACAATGTATGTCTCTTTCCTTTGACTTGTTATTTGTACAATATACGATGTATATGATGGCGTTTTTTTCATCCCAAAGGCTCTACTATGATGTTTTCTAAGAGACATACGATGCTACTCTGGTTGTTCTGGTCCTGGGCCGCTGCACTCCTCCTCTGTTGTTTTCTAGATTGTACTCAGCTGCATGCCTTCGTCCACCAGGCCTCCGTTGACTCGTCCTGCCTGCCGTCTCTGGAGCTGAAGCTGGATTGGAACAGACCAAAGTACAGTCCAATCACGATACCAGCTGCCTCTCAAAAGGCTCCTTCATCTGGCAGGTGGCGCCACTTCTTCTGAGGGGAAGCTGAGCTGGCCCAGCAGAACTTTGGAGATGTGTTCCAGTGGTTGGTGGATGTGTGGGGAGATAGAGAGGGACCTTTGAATTGTTCAGAAAGGAAAACAGTGAACCCATTGGTAGCTTTAGTTTAGGGTGCTACTGCGGTGTGTTTTTGGGTTTTAAGAGGTGAACAGGAAGATGTTTTTTTCGTATTGATTATCTTTTACTTTGTTCCTGGTTGGAATGCCCATCGATGTCAACATGAAGTTCACTTTTAGTTCTGTTTATTTATTTTTATTTTACTAACACCCATTTGTTTTAACCCCCTCACATGTTGTGTTGTTGTAAACTTACTCTTTCAAATAAATACTCATCTAACCCTCTGGAAACCAGCGTTTGGACTGTTTTTGTGTTGCGCCTCACCTACTGACAGCTGTGGACTAAAGGCTATACTCTGACGTTTTTAGAGCGACATGCTATACTATGATGTTTGTTGGGCGACATGCTATACTGTAGGCTTTTTTAATTGACATATTGCTGTGACACTTTTTTCTTTTAGTTTTGTTTTTTTTAGCAACATATAAGAATTTGAACAGTTTTAAAAGTTACTATACTTTTACTTGTGCAATGAAATTATTATTTTATGGCATTTTTTAGATGACATATTATACTCTGATGTTTTCTTGAATTACATACTATTTTGACAATATACTGCACTATGACATTTTTTGAACCACATATCATACATGACAATTTTAGGCAATGTCCTATCATTTTGCGCTTTTTGAACCACATAATAATCTATGTTTTGTTTTTTTTTCTTGACAACATGCTGTACTATGAACTACAGGCCATACTATGTTATTCTTGAGTAAAGCATACTATACTTTGACATTTTCTGAACTACATCCTATACTATGGTGTTATACACAGAGTGCTTTGGTTACATGTTGATTTATAATCTAGATTTTTTTCTGTTTTGTTTTTTGACAGGATTACCACAGACCTGACCGTGAACACTGTCGACACCCACCTCAGGGAGACGCTGCTAAGATCTCAAGGCTACTTGGTCGTGGTCTTTCTGGCACGTACTCTTCCAAGATGAGCTGGGAAGTTTAACACTGATGGAATGACACCAGGTCTAAGCCGACTAAACTTCCAATTCCTCCTCAACCCATAGTCTCTGGGAAACCTACATGGAGTAAGAAAAGTAGACAGAGAAGTAATTAAATCTGTACACAACATATTAAAAAGAAATCATGCTAATAAATTAAGTACAAAGAACCGAATTAGCCAATATACTGGAGAACAGAGCTATTTAATTTGATAAGTATAACCTTGTTTAGTAACATTTCAATTATTTGAGAGCAGTCCTAAAGAATTGCCTGTAATCCTAATCATAAAATGGGTTTGGAGGAAGAACATAGATGGTAATCTGGATATACATGAGTTAGGCTTTATAACTACTATTGGTAGTATTGGTGGTAGTAATAGCAATGTGACTACTACTAGTAGTAGTGGTAGTACATTAACTGCTGCTGCTGGCACTGCTACTACAACTTGTAATACTATTACAAATGCTGATACTACTTCTACGACTCTAACAGCTGTTCATACTACTACTGCTGCTTGTACTTTTAGTATTACTACTACTGCTTGTACAACTATACTACAGCTACTATTAATCGTCTGGTATTTGGTTGTCAAGCTGCTAGCTCGCCTTAGCGTTTTTCTAGTGGCCAACTAGTTAGCTCTCATAGACTGGAAGCTTGGAAGCTCTCAACAAGATTTCATAATGAAAAAAGAGGCAAAAACTATTCTTACCTATGAAAAGTCATTCCAAGTTTCCTTGTCTCAATCGTACGACGTAGTGTGTAACTGTATGCAGCACAGTGAGCCGGCTACTTGTTGTTTCCGTTTTCACGCTAACTACATCAACAGAATGCACTGAAACTTTGCCCCCACTAGCTTGGCCTCGCCATAGCACGCAGCTCAAAGGGGCGTGTCCTATCTACTCATTCATATCTATGAGAACAACGGTGGCTGCACATAAGGACGCCTGACGTTGATTAGCTGCGTAAATACCATTATATACAGTCTATGGTAAATACGTATGTGAATCGCATCATTGGCTGCAGCAGCCAGTCACCGGTCACTCACTGACTCACATTGAAAAACAGCACAGAATGAATTGTTACGTGTTTATTTTATTTACAATTTAGGTTGGATTTTTTTTTTTTTTGTGCGTATCCCAGAGTTTCTGTGCGCGGAGACCATGTCAGCAGTGCGCAATTGCGCACGCACACAGCTTAGAGGGAACAGTGTTCCCAATGCCCACTTACTGCAAAGGGAAGTGGGCACTAGAGTGACGCACTTCCAGTGACAGCCCTTGTGTGCATTAAGAGTGCAAACATGTGGACATGTATCAGGGTTTAAAGGGACACACTTGGTTAAGAACGTCACTCACTCAAACACAAATAGCAACTACGATGCCTGTAAAAAGTATCCACCCCTTTGGAAGTTTTCCCCCTTATTCTGCTTTTTAACATATACAGTCAGTATTACGTAGATGCAGCTTTGGCCACAATGACAGTGCTCAGCCTGTGTGGATAGGTCTCAATCAGCTTTGCACATCTGGACGGTGCAATTTTACCCAAGGGATTCGTGAGTGAACGGACTTTTCAAAGTCAAACCACAAATTCTGAATTGGATCAACATCTGGACTCTGACTCAACTACTCAGAACATTCACTTTGTTGTCTGTACACCATTACTGCTGCTGAGAATCACACCCACATTATGATGCTGCAACCTCCATGCTTCACAGTGGGGATGGCGTGTATGTGGTGAAGTGCAAAGTTCGGCGTCCGCCAAAAATAGTGTCTTTTCTGATGCCCAAAAAATCAATTTTGGGCTCACAAGACCAAGGACCCTTAGTCCAGTTGAGTTTCCCATAAGCCTTCTGGCATACTCTACAGGGGATTTACTTGCTTATTTTTCCAACAGTGACTTTCTCTTTGCCACTCTAAAGCTTTGACAGCTGATGAACCTGGAACCAGTTGGTATATGTACAGTCTCTCCCATCCCGGCTGCTGAAGCTTGTAACTCCTTCAGAGGAGTCACCGGTGTCTTGGTGGCCTCAGCACTAATTTATTTCTCGCACTGTCACTTAGTTTTTGAGGACAGGCAGCTGTAGGCAGAATGACACGTGCAATATTCCTTCCATTACTTATGATTAACTGTAGTCCAAGGGTTATTCAGTCACTTAGAAATTTCCTTGTATCCATCCGCTGACTTATGCTTTTCCGCATTTTTTTGGAGAGTTGCATGGAGTGTTGTTTTGACTTCATGGTGTAGTTAAAGCCAGGAGTATTGATTCACCAGAGACTACACTTTCCAGATAAAGGTGTCATTTATGCAACAATCACTTGAGACACATTCACTGCACTCAGATCATCTCCATTTCACTACTTGTCTGATTTCTAGTTCCAACTGGCTGCAC
Organism: Amphiprion ocellaris; assembly: GCF_022539595.1. Taxonomy (NCBI): domain Eukaryota; kingdom Metazoa; phylum Chordata; class Actinopteri; family Pomacentridae; genus Amphiprion; species Amphiprion ocellaris. The sequence continues at coordinate 5,937,630 of NC_072788.1, forward strand.
ATGTGTTGAATTAGGTGAGACACTTTAAAGGAGGTGAACACTTTTGCAATTACTTATTTTACATTTTATATTTTTAATTTAATGGCATTACTTTGTAAATATATTTTTACTTTGACAAAAAGAATCTACTTTTTTAAATTCTTGTCAAAAAAGCCAAAATTATATTGATCATGATTCAGTGTTGAAAAGCAATGAAAAGGTAAAACTTGCAAGGAGGGTAATGGCATCAAGTCGTCTATTCCCTGTCGAAATAAAGTCTGATGCTGTGGGCACATTCTCAGAACAAAGTTAAGCATGTTTTAGAGGGTGCTGGACTATACCAAGGTTACTCTTTGACTCAGATCCTGCTTGGGATACTGATTCGTATTTGCTGAAGCAGGCAGTTTGAGAATCAGCAACTCCAAGTCAGAACTCTTGGTTCTCTGCCAGAAACCATTGGATTGCTCCCTCTGGGTTGCTGCCCCAAGCAAACGAGATTAAATCTCTTAAGATCTTGATGGGTTGCAAGTGACGCAAAAATGAAGTGAGATGGGCGAATAGATTAGTGCAGTGTCAGCAGTAATGCAGGCATTGTACCAGTGTCATGGTAAAGAGGGAGCTTAACCGGAGAGCAAATCTCTCAATTTACCAGCTGATCTAGATTTTAGCCCTCATCTATAGTCATGGGTTCAGGGTAGTGACTCAGAGAATGAGACTGAGAAGTGGAGTCACCAATGGGGTGGTTCAGGCATGTGATTAGGATGCCTCCAGGGCGCCTTGCTTTGGAGGTTTTCTGGGCCCACACACACAACTTTCTGGAGGGATTACATATCTCATCTGCTTGGTAATGCTTTGGGTTTCCCCTGGAAAAACTAGGAAAGGATGTCTGGAATGCCCTACTTAGCCTGCTGCCCTCGTAACACAAACCCAGATTAGTGGTAGAAAATGGATGAATGAATGGACGTTTAGAAGCAGTTAAATCAAGTTATCTACCATCTCATGGCTCTAGTGTAGATAACATGCAACATGATGTGCGTATATGTTATGACATGGAAATATCTCTAGCGACTTTCAAGGAAATTCATCCAGTAGATCTTCAGACATTTCACTCTAAACTACATTTGTTAATGTGCCGACAGTGAAATGTCAGGGGATTGCCAAAGCCATTACAATGGGACCACAGATGTTTACACAAAATATTCTGCCAATCTACTGAGCGGCTATTGTTTATGACAAATGAAATTCTGAAGAATAAATGTCACGGTATTACATTAATTAATTAGAACTTACAACATTGTCAATCAATACTTCTTGACACATTTCACAACTTATTTGATTTCCTGTTCTAGGAGCTGTGAATACTTGTTCATAATCTCAAGGTAAATACTTGTCAATTCAAGAGTTAGTAACATATCTAGGTCTGGAACAACTTTTCCATCCACTGGATCCATCAGTTAGACTGATCTGGCATCTCATTAAATTTTGAACCTGTCCAACAGGTAGAAGTGCACAACAATTGTGTGGTAGTTTGCTTTAAAGCACTCAGCCTTTTGCTTAAACTCTACTATGTACATGTATGTCCATGTCCTTTCTATGAGTCAGCAAACGAAAATGTAACATAATATCCTTCCTCTGACTATGTGTACCCTTTTTATGCTTCTGCATTGGCAACAACCATGTCGGAGGCTTTATGTTTTCAGGTTTTCCTTCAGTTCATTTCATTCTCATGAACACAGTAAATAAGGAAATTTCTTTAAATTTGTCACAAATGGTCCCTCAAACTCACAGATGAACTGATTATATTTTGGTGGTGAAAGGTCAAAGTCAGTGTGACCACAAAAAACCTTTTAATAAATTCCTTCAAAGTCATTACTGCATATATTATGAGTCTGGACAGTTTGGAGGTAAGTTGCAACCTGCCTGGTTAGCAGACACATGCAACTACAAGGCAGTAATTCTAGTTAACCTCTGTCTTCTATGTAGTAGTCTCTGAGCAATTCTCTGGCTGTATCATCAGTTTTTTTTTATATCTGGTATTCTCCCTGCTGCCAACCTGCCCTCTGTGGTATTTTTCTGGCCTAGCTGCTCCTAGCCTCACACCTTCTGTTATCTAGTGGGCCTCTCATCACTTGTCATTTCCACTTCATGCTCTTTCCCCTCTTTTGGCTGTCCTGCCAGCTATTCCCCTGATTTACTGACCCTGACTGAATGCCCTGTATGGCTTGAGACTGTAGGTTTTGCATTCCACCTTAATCTTTCACATTCATTGACATTTGCACGATGTGGGTCACTTTCTCCTTGTTGCATTAATTACACATTTATGTTCAACTACAACAAAAAACAATTTACCGGTACCATTAGCCTGACAGACAATATGACACTAAAAGATAATCTGATTACTGCAATACATGCTTTTGAAATATACAACCACTGAGTACATACACAGCATTATTCTAGGGTCCACATCTCCCTTGTGCTTTTGCGTTTCTCAGTTTACACCCAATAGACTGTAATGTATATTGTATCATCCAGTGCAACCTCACAGTTTGTACTCATCAGTGATTTATGTTACATTCAAACTAAAATGCTACTTGCCTTCTTTTCTAACTATTTCTCCCATATGGCCTACTAACCAAACAGACCATGCCTGATGCAGTTGTGCTTGCCCTGCACTCTGCCCTAGAACATTTGGTCTCCAAAAAAAACCCAAACCAACAAACAAATAAAAAAGCATAGTTGCCTACAATTTCTTCCTAGACTAGATTCAGCATTCAACACAATGTGGTCCACATAGCTTACTGTGAAACTCACAGACCGCGGACGGCCACCTCAGCTGTAGCCGTTTCTGACAGGTGGTCAGGCTGGATAAGAGGAAGGTGAGCTCACACTGGGCAAAGGAAGCCCCTCCAAGGCTGATGGCCAAGCCCAAAATTGTTCAAAAACACGTGACTGTACATCTCTTACAACCACAATCTCATATTCAAGTTCCTCTTTCATCATGAAACTTATTGACAACCGTAATAAAATTTTGTACAGACAGCCATCTTAAGACAAGAGGACAAAACTCAAATTAGACTGAGGCTGAAGGGTTGTTAGCTTTGAGTTTCTGGGTCTTCATGTCTGTTACACATTATAAGAAGTGCTTTAAATAATCGTTTAACCATTTTTGCTCCTCTTTTTTCGCCATACTTCAGCATTCTTAAATTTTCTCATTTGTTGTAAATACTGTATTTTTATTATTTTCTTCTATTTAACCACTTAAGAACTCCAGTGTGCATGTACCTTGTGCCTGTCACTTTTGAATCTTACCAACCTTGTTTTTCCTCTTTTTTTTTATAAATCAGCTCCATACAGCTGTGTGGCTTCACTTTGAAGGACCATACTTCTACAGGTATGTTTATCTCACCCTACTAATCTCAGTGAACTTTTTTTGCTTTCTGGCAGCACAACTGATTCTGATAAAACTGATGGTCCTGGTTTCAGTTTATGCCAATGTTATTATTTAACTTTTCTTTTTTCTTTTTTTTTTAATGAAGATAACACACCTGATGCTGGACCTGCTTCCTTTTACAGCAGTGATGTAACTACATGTCTCCCCTTCCCTTCACCTCTAGGGTTAAGCAAAGATCCTGGTTTAGGCTAAAAGTCAATAAATCAAAAACATCTAGTCCCCTGTGACTAGCACAGTTGACACAATATTTAACAAACATTGTGTCATTTCCCAAACCATGAGAAAAAAGTTCCTAAATATAACCGCTGAATTCTTAGTCATGCATTAGCTACTAATTGCAAATATGCTGTTGCAAGATATTGTAGGCAAAACAGATTAAATGTGTTTTCATTTTTGTTGCAAAGCAATTTGGCACAATGTACCTGATTTGTTAATTTATTGATGTAGTCTAGGTAACATTCTGGTGGCAGTTAAAGGACTCGCATATCTCTGAATTACTAACGACTATCCAACCATCTGACAATTATAATGACTTTTTGAGACAAATAATAAAGAATGGACTTCACTGATGTAAGAAAAAATTGGTGTAGTACTACTACACTGGCATCAATCCCTGCACTGTAATTATTCTAAACGTAAAAGTCCTTTTAAGATATGTGTCATAAACTTAATATCACATAAATTACAATTTTTAAGATTTGAGCTTAATCGAAAATAGCAAAACATTTGCCATGAAACATTTCGAGGTTTGTTTGAACTGTGCATCTCTATTGACATGAAGGGCAATAGATGTTCCCCAGGCATGCATACTAGTCTATACTGTAAACTGAATAAAAAACACTAATGTCCAAAACATGTCATCACTTATTAGTCAAATTAAATAAACTAACAAAAGTCACAGTGCTGTTCAAAACAAAAGCTAAAACAGTATGCAACAAAGCTGACAAAGTTAACAGAACTATTCTATTCACAAAATTATTGCTAAGTAGAGAGTAACATTGTTCTTTACTGACCTGTGGAACAATTTTAAGAGACTAGTTTTGGATGAGAGAAAGGCCAGCAGGGTCCAGTTCCAGAAAAGATCCTCTTTAAAAAGGAATTGCTGATTTATTTTCAGGGAAACTGATAAAGAACTGTAGTCATGATGTCATGGAATGAGACACCGCACCATGAAATCTACCAGGTTTCCCATCTGGGCCGTCACATTTCCTCTCATGGGACGAGAGGAGTGTATCTGCTGCGAACAGGAGACACGAAGTACATACGTGGTCGCATAGCTGTCGCATTCTTACCCCAGTTTCTGTTTGTTCTTGTATGTGTGCTGTCTACAAGATATTTTAGGTTCCATTGTAATTTTTCAGCCTCTTTGTGGACATTCCTCATGGGCTCATTATTATGCCAGTCATTTCAGTTTTCATGGCTGAATGCAGAAACTACCCATTCCTCAGTCATGATGTGATAACCTGACCTGTCTCAGATGACACATTTCTAATAGGATATGCTGCATATCGCTACAGGATTTTGGTTATCTCAAGTGTTGCAGGAACTAAAGATGAACAAGTTACATAGATAACAGTAATTTATCAATCTTAAATCAAATTCTCGCTTATAATATAACGTACAAAATTAAACCGACCATAGAAGAAGCTGGTCTGTTGTTTCTTTCCCCAGAAGCATCTTTAGTTATTGAGTTGGCACACACACACATTCTGCTACCAGCAGAGAGAGTTCAGACAGCTTGCAGCACGATACTGGAGCAGAGATTTTGTAAGTTTACTAAATTAGCATCATTAAAATGGACACGATTTGAGATAAATATGTCTTATGCCAGAGAGAATGAGCTTCTCTTTGCATCGGTTTATTCAAAGTTGGCACTCGGAACATTCTGACAATGTCGTCTCTTCTGCCAACATTTTCTGTCTGTTGTCACAAGTGGTGTACGGAGAGTTTTTCATGGCTATAGAAAAATACAGGTGCTAACGGTCTCCAGGATCGAAGGTAATAAAAAAAATAATAAGTTCCATTTTTAAAGAGTTTGACTGAATTTTGTAGATGCATCCAAGAACAAATCAGTAGAATCAGTGATACAATTTTCTCCGCTGGGTTAGAGTCCAATATCTACTCTGAGTAATGGGAAAGACATTATGTGATGGATGCATTATTTTAACAGCGACAGTCCTTGTACCCACCTAACTGTAAAGTTGGAGAAGGGCTCTTTAGTGACTCACTACCAGACGGCCCCCCCACAGGGAGCGTTTCAGGGTGTAAAGTGGCCCAACTGTCTTGTAAGCATCAAGCTTCTTTTCTGTTGGAAAAAAAAGTTACTTATTAACAACTTAGCCATCGTCATTTGTATTCAACAGCACTGTGTAGGTTTGTAAATGCTGAGTAACCTGTCTCTGGTTGAGTTGTGGGTCCAGCGTGGTCACTGCTGTTCTCTGCAGTCATTCCAGAGCAGTCAACAGAGTCACAGCACTCACACAGAGAACTGTCTCCCTCTGTGGCACGCCAGCTGAATGACAGAGAAACACCCTGATAATAAACCCAAGCTGGAAAGCTGCAGCCTAAAAAATATACACTTGACAGGACAAACCAAATCATGGTGGTTTAAAACTGGAGATTTAGTTAGTTAGCAGCCTAACCTGAATGAAGGTCTATGGAAGAAGCAGGCTTTATCGAGGTGGGTATGTGAGTTTTGTGTCAGAGTGGCCCTAAGATGGCAGCTGATGAACATCTAGAAAAAGAAAATGAAACCACATTTGATCCAAGGTTCTATGGAAAGATAACAGAAACTATTTTGTGAAATGCTACTGAACTTTTACCTGCTCCCCTGACTTCTGGTTGAACTGGAAGGCTTGGAAGCTGAAGCACAGTCTGTTGTTTTGTTCCCTTGGGAGGAATTTAGATGGAGAGCCTGGTAGTAAACTGTCCACAAGACATCTGCAATGGAGGAGCATCACTGATGAGAGGTTCACATGAACTGCATCAGATTTAGACATGATTTAGTCAGACAAATGTTGAAAGAAAACCAAAGATTTATTCAATAGATTTAATCTGGCATTTGAATCCTTAGATTAAGCACTGTGCTGTTGTTGTAATGTGAGTTTTGTGTATTACACAGAGGATGGGAGGAAATACTGACCCATGCTTGGTGAGAAACTTGTAGCTTGGCAAGGAGAGAGGGTCAGGCTTCAGTGTAGCCACACAAGAGTCGACATATATAGTGAGAGGAGGATGTAGTGGGGCGTCCACGCTGGCCTCCAAAAACACTGCTTCCCCCTGCTGGTACACTAAGGGACTACGCCGAGAGGTGCAACCGTCTGAGTAGGAACAGACAGACATAGATTTTTCAGTACCAGTTGAATAAGTACTCCAGTTAGAAACAATATTACAGAGGAATCTCCCACTGATGCAGTTCAGATTCAGCAGCATGGTAGTTTCACCTGTCATGAAACGTAGGGAGAAACGCAGAAAGCCAAAGACATTGATCGTGGATGTCAACGGTACCCAGGTAGGGGATAACGGCCCCATCGTGACTTTCTGCTTTCTGTACTCACACAGAAAAAAGACACTTGTTACACAATTACAAAGAATTGATGACAGCCTAATACAATCTTTGACTTTGCTCCCCTCCAAAAGAGAAAATACAATATTACAGCATCAGCCTGACCTCTTATAGAGACACTCAACAGGTATGATGGTAGTTGCCCCTTTAATTATGGCACTGCCTGTAGAAGTATGAAGCACAGCAGAAAGCAGGTGCAGCTTGTTGGAATACACAAGCCACTCACCATGAACCTGGAACACAGTAATCACAAAGGAATGAATTAACCCTCCTGTTGTCCTCATTTATGGGCAACAAAAAATATTGTTTCTTTATCTGAAAAAAATAGAAAAATTCAACAAAAAAAATTACCCAATTTTCTGAAAATTTGCAAAACCTTCAGGAAGAAAATTCCAATAATTCTTTAAAAGTTTCCCTTAAAAGTGTTATTTTAAAAAAAATCCCCCAAATTTGACAAGAAAATTCTTGTAAATATTTTCCAAAAAATGAGTAAAAATCGTCCAAAAAAAATTCTAAATCTAAAGTGATTACATATATATCAGTAAATCTTTTAATATTTTCTTTAAGAACATTCACATAAAAATCTACCAAAATCCAGTGAAATTCACTGGATTTTAGTTGATTTTTATGTGAATGTTCTTAAGAAACATTTTTAACATTTCTTTTTTTCCACCAAAAAGTTCAAAGATTCCCCCAAAATGTTGAAAATGTGGACATCAGAAGTTTCACTGTGAAAAAATATATTTTTTCGCACATTTTCAAACTTTAAAATGGGTCAATTTTGACCCGCAGGACGACATGAGGGTTAAAACATGATTTTAACCTCATAAAACACTTGACTTAACTGCACAGTTTTATGGTTGAAAAGCTGACATTATGGACTGAAGTGGTAATGTGTTACAGATGAATTTGGTGCATAATCTGAAAGGAGCTCAAGCAAAAGTCACTGCAAGGTCAAGTAGATCTAATAACGAGGCTTGCTGACATGTCGCAGTACTCGATATTTAACAGAACAACTGAATTCTAATCACTCTTGAAACTATCTACTGGAAAAAGGCCTGTCTTCATCAGGATATCTTACTGTACATGGAGTTAAGTTCAGAATTATTCATATCCATAACCAAAATGTAGATTTTTTGACAAGAGTGTTTTAGTAAAAGATGGTTAGCCATTGTGTTAGAGATGTTAATATGATCTAAATATGAACTGTTTCTATGTTTTTTTACCTTTTTACAATAAAGCGACATCAAAAATGTGTCATACCTGATCTCAGTAATCGATGGCAAAGGTTATATTTGCAACAACAGCACTGAAATGATCCTTACAACTGACAACAAGCTTTTTAAACATCTTCACTGGGATTTAAGTCCGCTCCTGTTTTGTGATGATCTCCATGTCTTCTAGGTTGGAAGGCTTCCTTGCCGTCACTGGTCTTCAATTCCACAGATTCTTGAAGGGGTTCAGGTCTGGGCTCAGGCTGCCTCACTCCAAAATGTCACTATTGTTTTTTGTCATCCATTTCTTCACCACTTTGGATTCAGATTGTTGGAAGTTCCAGCGCTGCTCAAGGTCAATTTTTTCTGCACGCTATGTTCCAGAGTCTCAGCGTATTCCTCTTTTCTCAGGATGCTGTTTACTTTGACAAGGTTGTGTGGTCCACTGGCTGACGTTTGACCTGGGGATGACGTTCTGGGTGTTTAGTCTGCATAACTAATTTGCATCTCACCTGACCACAGAACTGAAGACCAAGAGTATTCTTGATGTGCAGGTGAGCTTTCTTGGATACGTGGAGTCCTCCTTGGTCGACCAGCCCTGTGCATTGTCTGTTGGAGTGTCTGCTTTGAGATGTTGGCATCGGCATCACTCACATTCATCAGGGTGGTCTTGTCTTCACACAACTGCCTCCTTCCAGATTTTCCCAATGACAAATCCCATCCCAGTGATGGACCCTAAAGCTTACTGGGTATTAAGTTTTAGTAATGACTTGCAATTAACTAGTGAGTGACTAGAGAACTACTGCAGCTTATATGCATGTATTAGTATGTTGTAGATATGACCAAAACTATGTAGAACTGGAGAGAAGTTGCATTTTTTAAAATTATTATCTGAGATAATTTCAAAGAATATACATAATTTAACACGATATTTTTGGTTAAAGAAATAGTTAAGAATACATTATTAACATCTGTACTAATAGTCTTGTCACTTGTTTGTCATTATTAGCCAGAAGAAACCTAGTGGTCAAATAAAAAAAAAATCAGGCACGAATAATTTAGTACCTAACTGTATTAATTATTTTAGTGCTGCAATACAATTAGGGCAATAAATGCGACATTTTTTTTCTACACACATTTGAAGTTCAATCCGACAGTGTCAGCAAACCGTTTCATTACTGGCAGTTGGTTTTAAACTTTTTAAATGTCTTTTAACACCAGACAAACATGAGCCTGACCGTCTGTGTGACTTTCCCGGTTTCTTTTCTTACACTGGACTCGGTACCACATTCCTGCAGCCCGGCAGAAATGACCATTTCCCCGTCAGACAGCGGTCCCTTCGGTCCGCAGGACTCTTTCCGAGTCAGGTTTCCTCCGAGTCGAAGATACTCGGGTTTGAACGGAACACCTCTGTCTTGGAAAAACTGTCGCTTCACGGTTATTCTCATTTTGACTTCTCCGCACTGAATATCGAGACTCTCCCGAGTTTCCACGTCGTTATTTTCAGCGAAAGAAGCACCACAAAAAGACAGAAAAGTGATGGAAAAGAGGGCGACTTCCCTACGTTTTATCCAGGAGGCCATTACTGAAGAAACAAGGCAAGATAGCGGCTAATTAATTAGCGCAGGTGTGTTTTATTGTGCTCTCGTGCGCTCGAAACGGCTGTGCTGCCTTCAGAGACCCGCAAAAACGTTGTAATTCAGACAGCTTCAGAAATGATATACAGTATCTCTGTTGATCCGTCACTGCGAAACTTTACACGATACAGCAGCGAGAAACAAATGAGGCATGGAAGAAGCAAGACAAGAATTAAAAAAGTACAATAGTGCTAAAAATAAAGATAATAAAGACAATGTACACTTTTCACATCTGCAGATGAGACATGAATATACACATAATTTTACACTTATAATGAATATATCTATAGAAATGTACACATATAACATGATGAATATATATATATATATATATATATATATATATATGCATAATGAATATAGTGTTGACAACATACCAAATTTGGATTAATATGGATATATTATTTGACCGATAAGTTTCTTCTGGATGGAAATTACCTAAATAAATTTCCAAAGATATTGGGTCATAAGTTAATGATATGTTTTTAGCTATTTCCGCTTGCTTTTAATTTGCTTGTTCGTTAGATAAATAATTATGCATTTTTAAAGATGTCGAAAAAGCATAAAAATGGCTTTCACCCCTGAGATCTCTAACTCTAATTTTGTCACTTGTTTATGCCATTTACAACCAAAATAAGCTTACTATTTAATAAAAATCACTGTAAATAAAAATTTGAAGCTTAATTATACACTAAAAAAAGACCACAACGACAACAAAACAACACAAAAAGTTCAAGAAAAAGCTCCTGAAGGCATCACCGGCACCAACACTAAAGGCGGAACGGAATCATTACTGCAAGTGCGCCGTCAGGACTGTTATTGCAGTTACACCAGGTGGCCGTCGGGTGAGTAGTCCGTGCTGCACACAGCTGGGACAGTGTTTGAATTGACAGCAGGTTTAGTGTGACATATCTGTGGAAACATGTTGTAAAAATGGATGAAAAGGTCGGAGCTTCAGAGGAGAGGATCGACTGGGGCGGAAGTGGAGCAGAAGAGGGGAAAATTGCGCACCAGATCCAAAGCTTGTTAAAGAATATACACTCTGGTCTTCCTAACCCACCCTCGGATCCTGTGAAGTGCTCCCAGATTAAAGGAGACTATCTGTACTTCCACTACGGCTGTGATGGTTGTGATGACAGAGGTTGGGGATGTGGTTATCGCACCATCCAAACTATGGCCTCCTGGCTTTGCCTCAGCCGGACCCAGCGCAGGCCTGCACCAAGCCTCCCAGAGATCCAGCAAGCCCTGGTTACCATGGGGGACAAGCCGGGCTCCTTCTCAGGCTCCAGGGAGTGGATCGGCACATTTGAAGCCTCCCTGGTTCTGGACTATTTCTACGACGTCCCCTGTAAGCTGGTGCATGTGAGAGGCGGAGGAGTGGAGCTGGAGAAGGTAGCTGTGGAGGAGCTCCATCAGCACTTTGAGAAGCATGGATCTCCAGTCATGATGGGAGGGGACAGGGACAACTCCTCTAAAGGGATATTAGGGGTGTGGACCGGGGAGAAGGGGAGCTACCTGCTCGTTGTCGACCCTCACTACTATGGATGTGAGCTGGAGAGGTCGGAGCTGCAGAGGAGAGGGTGGGTGGCGTGGAAGCGAGTTTCATCTCTGGATCAGTCTTCGTTTTATAATCTGTGTATGCCTCAGACTGCTACAAAGGGAATATAGTAGGTCGATTTCTATATAAGGTCTCCTAAATTATTATTATTTGTATCGATGAATGAGAAGAAATTGTGGAAAGTGTCTATGAAGCTTTGTTTTATTTAGCTGCAGTGCCATCCTGTGGTTAAACTTATATTAAAAACAGAATAATTGAAGTTTAACTCTCTTGTTGTCCTCAATTATGGGCACCAAAAAATATTGTTTCCTTGTCGGAAAAAAATCCAAAAATTCAGCAAAAAATTCCACAAATTTCTGAAAACGTGCAAAACCTTCAGAAAGAATATTCCAATAATTCCTTAAAAGTTTCCCTGAAAAGTTTTATTTAAAAAAAAATCCCCCAAATTTGGCAAGAAAATTCCTGTACATATTTTCAAAAAATGAGTAAAAATCTTCCAAAAAATCCTAAAAATATCTAAAGTGGCTACAGATATATCAGTAAAACTTCTAATATATTCACATAAAATTCTAATATATTCACATAAAAATCAACCAAAATCCAGCAAATTTCGCTGGATTTTGGTTGATTTTTTTTTTGTGAATGTTCTTAAGAAACATTTTTAACATTTCTTTTTTTCCACCAAAAAATGTTCAAAAATTTCCCAAAAATATTGAAAATGTGGACATTAAAAGTTTAATTGTGAAAATATTTTCTTCCCACATTTTCAGACTTTAAAACGGGTCAGTTTGACCCGCAGGACGACACAAGAGTTAAAAACAGAATCACTGAAGTTTAAGTATATGATTTTTTTTTTTTTTTATAACTCCCATTAAAATCTCCTTGGAGATCACATCAGGCATTTCTTTGAATGATATTAGACTCAGACTGTGATCTGCACATGCAAACAAAGTTTCATTATTAAAATTCTGGATTAGAAATTTAATAGGACTGTTTTAGTGAGAGCAATGCTTTATACAGTCAATACTGTGAATATTAAGTGAATTAATTCACATTAGACACTGCATGTGTGTAGCTACACTGTAAAAGGAAAAAACAAAAACATAGTAAACTAATTCTCAAGCAGCTGGGCCTCCAAAAACATACTGAAAAATAATGGGACATACAATAATATTATGTATTTATTTACACTACCAGTCAAAAGTTTGGACACACCTTCTCATTCAGTGCTTTTTATTTATTTGTATTACTTTCTACATTGTAGATTAATACTGAAGATTAATACTTTTTTGTTTACAACATAATTCCATATGTATTCTTTTATAGTTTTGATGTCATCGGTATTAATCTACAATGTAGAAAATAATTAAATAAAAACCTTTGAGAAGGTGTGTCCAAACTTTTGACTGGTAGTGTATGTAAACTGAAATTTTGGAGCCTTGATTTTTTTTTTTTTTTTTTTTTAGCTTTTTAATATTCAATGAAGAATATCTACATGTGTAAAAACAATAACGTTGTGTACAATATATAGTAATTTTATTTTTTTCATTTTTAGGAAATCTTAATATAATATTTGTGAAATTATGTATGCCATATTTGAGAATGTATTTTAACAATCTTTTGATGTAAAAAAAAAAATGTAACTCTCTAAAAACAATGGATATTTTATTCTTGTTTAGAGTTAAATGTTTTTAGTGGTATACATTAGGCAAGTAAATTCAAAGGCTATTTTTGTATTTTTATTTATATATTTTTGAATTCAAAAATCCAGAAAAATAATTAAATAAAAAGGAAAACTTTTTTTTAGAGTGAAAATAAAAGCACATAGTTTTACTAGAATTCTAGGAATTTTGCAATCAAACATGTGTTACTTTAGCGCCTCAAACATGAAGATCTCTTCTCATTTTTGTTTGTTTCATTTTCTATTGTTGCTCTGACAAAAACAATTTGCAGATGTCTGCTTCAGTTTCGGCAATATTATGATTAACTTCTAAAAAGTTATTCCTGAGATTTTACAGACCCAAAGATGAATCAAGAACAGATAGACTCAATTTTTATTTCTTGCAATGCATCATCTAGATTCACAGCACGTCTTATTTCTATGCATATTCAAACTGCAAGAACATTAAACCTTTCTGCAGTCAAGTGCTGGATCTCTAACACATTTTCAACTCCCTCTCAGCTCTCTGGCACACAATCATTATAGAAAATCTGGAAGTTCTTGTCCACATCCATCCTCCCCTTGAGGAATTTCTCCAGATTTTTGAGAGGAACTTCCACCATGTTGTTGTTGATGCGATCATTGAACCCATAAGCTCCAAATACAGGGAACTTGTAGCGCACAAAGTACGGCGCATTCTGGTCGAACTCGGTGCAGCAGTAGGCCGACCACATGTACTCCGGTACGGCCACCCGGTCCAGGTTGTTGCGACGGATCGTGTGGCCCGAAGTGGTGACCCCGGTGACCACAAAGGCTTTGCCGCGGCAGTAGTTGTTGAGGCGTTTCCGGATGAGGTCCTGGTGTTCGGCCCAGGGACCCAAGTTGAACTCCCTGATCTGAGGCACCACATTGGTCAAGCTGTAGGTGGAGGCTTTGTCTAGAGGGTCGGCCTGGTGCTCATCGGGATTGAGTTGGCCGCGTTCGTACTGGACCACGTCGGCGTAGTCCTCCAGGACCGCCTGGGTGTCCTCAAAGTTCATATGCATGCTTGCAGACTGGGGGAAGGGCTCCATGTTGCTGCTGCTCTTCTCTGAGGCCAACTGTAGGAGAGAGAAGAAACAGGCGCAGTATTGCTGAAACTTTGCATAACTATAGTACTAAATGGCAAAGAAGGCACTGTCTCACTGAAGCACCATTCACAGCAATAAAGTAGCATATCTCACAGTTACATTGGTGCCCCTAGCATAGTCACTGCAGCTCTTTGAACTCAAAATATATTGATATTTGTATTATGTGTCCAAAGATTGAAACTCTTAAATAAATATAGCATTTGCAAGGTAAAACAAGCTTGATTTTTGAGTGACAGGCAGAAAGAAAACTGGCTTTTAATCATTATAAAGTAGCATTCACACTAACCTGAGGCTCAAACATCCAAGGGAAGTCCACCTTCTTCTCCCCGTCGGACTTCTTGAACGTGTAGGCGGAGTAGATGGGGACGTGTCTGTGGGGGTCATACAGGGTGACGTACCGGGGTTTATCCTCGTACCTCTGGCAGATCTTCTTAAAGGAGTTGCTGAGGTATCCTCGGGGTGGAGTGCCCATGTACAGAGAGTCCTTGCAGCGCTCCACATGGTTGAAGTCTCCAACCACCCCAGCCTCTGCCTCCATTAGTAACACACCAGTCAGAACAGCTGCCAGGGCTAAGGCACAGTTTGCAGATGTAGGTATCATCCCTGCTGCTCTATTTTCTCAGTCTTTTACGTCCTTCTAAACCTCTCTGCTCCTGCGAGTATGTCTTCCACTGTTTTGTAACAACTGCCGCCTCTGTCCAACTCTACCACCCTCAGCATTTCCCTTCCGACCTTCAAGCGAACTGGTCTCCCATTGTAAAGTCTTTTCCATTTATTCAAATCACCACAAGTGTCGTAGAAGCTGCTCCAAAGCCGTGAATGTTATCAGTCGCTGAGAGTATTTTATCATATTCAATGCTATAGGAAAAAATGACACTCATAGTGGTGGCATAATGGCATTCAAGGTTGTTTTTTTTTGTTTGTTTTTTTTTGGTTTCTTTAAGGTTGAGAGAAGATTCAAGAGTAAAAATGAGAATGAAAGAGATTGAACAAAGGCAGAGTCAGAAGAAATTGAATGTCTTACACAGGAAATCTATCAGATTACAGAAAGTCATCTTTTTACGTAGAGCACAGCAGTATTCTATTTTGAAAAAGACAAACATAAAATTTCTACAGACCTTCTTCAAGCTCTCTTTTGCCACAGTAGGTATACTTGTTTTTTGTCAATCACATAGACCAAAATGTCTGCAAATTCAACATTTTACACAATAAAAATTCTGATTTTTTTGCTTAAATTGCTGTTTCAATCTTGTGTTTTAGTGTAGTTACCTCTTGTGTTATGTTGAAAGCATCTTTTCTCACATGTCTTGGTTGATACTATGTACTGTCTTTGTCTTGTACTGATTCCTCATGCTTTACTTTACTTAATGGATACATATTTTAATAGTTTTTTGGATTTGTTACTGGACAAAGTTTTGAATCTCACCTGAACTCTGCAATCACATTTAATGTGTTCCTCTGCCAGCCTGTCTTCCTCTTTCTGTAAGTTTTGTTCTTCTTGTGTCACTTTCCTGTCTTGCAGTTCCATATAATGTGAGATCCAAAACACAGAGGTGATAGAAATTTAAGGTGAGAATATAAGACAGATTTCTATTGCAGGAACTTAAAGGAAGGGCAAGGTGGCGCGAATGTTGACAAGAATGAAACCATAGTCGGCCCTTTCAGTCTTTCTATTTCTATTATAATGTAACTGTCTACAACTACAACTGTTGACTCTTAGTTCTATGTAACCGGTTCTATGAACATATGGGAAATGGGACAATGAAGATTTGTTATGTGGCCTATTTGTTAAGTTTTACTTTGAAGATGGATACTGCCATGGACCTGCCTTGGTATGGATACTTTTTCTGCCCTCAAAAACACCCTAAAAGTGGTTTTAAAAATGGCTCAAGCCTCTCTTCCAAGTTCCTGCAGTGGACAATAGACAAATTAAATCAATACGAAAAGGCCTTTTACTTTTTAGAATTCTTTTTCAATGGATCCCACGTGAAAATATTCTAATGGCTTATCGTGATAATTAAATAGAATAAATGTTCTTCCTGAATATGTCAGAAATAAAGCTTCAAAGACAGTTTCATGTAATAGTTTTTTTTTTTTACTGTGAAATACACAAAGAAGGTACATTTTGTTACACTGAATGTAATGTCTTCTAGTTGACCTTTTTCACAGTAGGCATTTTGACATGTCTTACCAGCTGTTACTGATATCATTAAAAACAGCTGCGTTCAATTAAGCCAGCCAGTTCTAAAGTTGAGAAGACAGTTGTAAGTGAAAAAGGAGGAAGAGGAGGAGAGAACAAACACAAGACAAACAAATTCTATCCTTCTGTCTCTGTGATGGCCAATTTCTCACTTCACCTTCCAATGCGGTTGTTCAGAATAAGTAGAAAACACCCTCGATTTCCAACTTTAGCGTTTCTCTTGACCCAGTTCTGAGAGATCTGAGTGTCACTGTAATGATCTAAGCACCAAAATGTCTGCAGTGAAAATGGTCTGTAGGTTTTAAACCTCTTTAACAGCAGACATGTTATCATGCCACAGCAGAAAATGTACAGATGTAGGTAATAAAATGAATTATGGCTAATTTCCATTTAGCTGCCTTAGTTTATGGCTCCTGATACTGTGCATGTTGGCTCACTGTCATGACTCAAGTAGACAGCTATTTTTAGTGATATCAGTAACACATGGGCATTTCTTCTTACATAGCACATAGCTACCTTATACCTTAATATTTCTCAGTTCAATTCTACCAGATGCTGGTGGCACACAGTCACCCGCAAAGATCTGAAAGTTCTGGTTTACAAAGGTGGTCTTCTTGAGGAACTCTTCAAGCTTCTGGACGGACATTTCCACCACCCCGTTGTTTTCTTCCTCGTTGAGGCCATAGTGAGCAAAAGATGGGAACCTGTAGCGCTCATTATAAGGTGTATTGTGGTCGTAGTCATCGCAGCAATAAGCTGACCACAGGTAGGTGGGAACCGCAATGCGTTTCATGTTTTCCCGGCGGATCATCTTCCCCGAGGTGGTGATGCCGGTGACAATGTAAGCTGTTCCATGGCAGTAGTTGTTGAGCCGTTTGCGGATGATGTGCTCCTGTGTGTTCCAGACTCTGTTGTTGAGGTCGGGCACCATGGGAACGACGTTGGTGAGGGTGTAGGTGGAGGCCTTGTCGTCAGGTTCGTCCTGGTGCTCGTCTGGGTTGAGGGTGCCCCGCTCGTAAAGGATGGCATTCGTATAATCGTCCAGAACGGCTTGGGCGTCTTCAAAATTCATGTGCATGTAACCACTCGGAAAGGGCTGCATCTCATCTGTATCAGATGATGTGGATAGCTGTGCAGAGAGACAGACCCACAACAGATAACAGAATGAGCATGTCTGGATATGATTATGCAGTGTGTGCGTTAAATGAAGCTTTTGCGAACGAATGCAAACATCTCATAAAATTTGATGGTTTCTGGGTGATGCATTTGTGCAAACGTCATATTTTCTTTACCTGAGGTTCATACATCCATGGTACATCCACACATTTCTCCCCATCTGAGCGTTTAAAGATGTAGGCAGAGTAGATAGGTATGTGGTCCTCTGTGTTGTACAGAGTTACGTAGCGTGGCTTCTTGTTGTAACACTGGCAAATGAACTGGACGGAGCGGTGTTCCAGTCCTGTCGGTGGTGTTCCCCTGTAGAGGAATTCTCTGCACTCTGGAGACAGCTCTTTTTCCACTCTCCCTCTTACTGCTGCTGACATTAGAATGACAAGCAGGGATCCTATCTGTGCCCAAAATGCCATAATTAGGAGGTGTCTGTCACTCTGGTATGTCAGGTCTTTTTCTAAGGTCGTCTACCAATGATTCTCTGGATCTGCCGACGGAGCTCAGTTAAAAAGCTGACACAGGTTTCACACTCTGTTCTCTTTGTAATCAGGACTCAGTATGCAAAGCAATGCACTTCTTACACCTCAGCAGATCCACCCACAGCTAGAGGAATATGCCCATTAAATCACCATTAGTGTGTTTCTAATAGGTGAGGAAGAAGACAGAAAAAGGTCACCTTACCTCTGTAACCCCATCAACTCAGGTCAAGCATCCCTCAAATTTTACATGCAACTCTAAAGTTGCAAGGGTTTTTGAATGCTGCGGTATGTTACGCTGAATTAAAATCATTGTAGATTCAGGCACTTTACTCATAGCTTCAATTAAATACCTATATAATATATTGATATAATTTAGGA
The DNA here is from genome assembly GCF_022539595.1 of Amphiprion ocellaris. Classification (NCBI taxonomy): domain Eukaryota; kingdom Metazoa; phylum Chordata; class Actinopteri; family Pomacentridae; genus Amphiprion; species Amphiprion ocellaris. The sequence goes on from NC_072788.1 coordinate 5,956,051, forward strand.
ATCCAGGGAAATATTACATCTATATCTGAATTCAATTAAATGTCCCATATTCTGCCAAGTTTCAGCAAAATACTCACATGTCCACATAATCTGTCAGTTTTTTTTATGTCAAAATACTGCAAAGACAGTTTATTTGACCATGTAATCCCCTTTTTGAACCTTGTACTAAATGGGCTGTATCAGTGTTTGCAGCTTTAAATACAGCTGCACTGCTGACACTGTCAGAAATGTGTGTGTGAGACCAGGGCATTCTGTTGATTCTAATTTTCTCTCTGAGTGATCATTTCACAAGGAAATATTGCCAAATTCGCAGCACAGCCATTGTTTTTAATTCATATGTTTGGCGAGTTTGTTAGACATTGTTGTGGTGATAAAAAAGTAGTTTATTGTTGCACAGCTGCAGCTCCAGAACTGGCTACGAAGTGACTGTGACTTAACATGCCGTCTAAATGGGTTGCGTTTCAGTCACTATTAAATTCCTGTTCCATTATTTCACAACTGAAACAGGAAATGATGTAAATGAGAACAGCTTTATTGAGGATTAAGCTGTATTAAAGTACAGTATATGCGAGTAGGAGAGGTGACGACAATTGTGAAGGGCTGAGTTTAACTTGCACTGAGTCACAGCAGGTGACATGATATATATATATTTTTATTTATTTATTGATTTATTTGCTGATTTTTTTCTATATTTGCTTTATAATTTTTCCCTTTTTTTGCTCATTTTCTTCTTTATTTAGGTTTATATATATGATTTATTTTTTAAAAAATTTTTAAAGCAATTTTGGTTATTTTATTAATTTTTTGGCTCATTTTTTTCTATATTTGGGTCTTACAAAGTTAATTGGTTGCACAACATCCTAATAGGGTTCTCCTATTGTTGTTGTGGTGACATTGCCATCAATAATAAAAGTAATCTATTGGATTGTCAGTTCCTCAGATGCTGGGAGTGCATGAAGACTCGTGTGTTCACTCTTGCAGCCACAACAAAACATTTAGTGTGTTTTGCTTGGAGCTGAGACATTTAAGAGCTTAGAGAAGCAGCTCCAGAAAGTAAACAAACCCAGAGGACTGCTCATTCCGAATGGAGCCTCAGGAAGCAGCTGGTCAATCGGGGGCAGGATTATTCTGAGTACTTTACTAGGAATTTAAAGGAGATTACAGAGACACTGGAATGCAGTATAGGCAGCCTGCAGATAAAGCCAACACCTCATTCAACAGGACAGCAGTAATGTTTGAAAAGTTTGCTGTAATGATTAGGGAGTGAACTACATATGAAAGACTTTTATTCTTGAGTTTATAAGACATAGCGGAGTCAAAGATGGGTTAACATCTGACTGACTACATGTTTAGGTGCAGCTGCTCAGCGATCATTGACACATAATATTTAAACCGGTTTTACATACCCAGAACCTCAGATGATATGAGGCTAAAAACAATGTTCTCAAAATTAGTATCCAAGTAAACACTGTTTAGAGTATAGGTGTAGGCTCTCAGTTTAACTGGCCCCACATTGTATTTGACTAAACTGCAACAGTGCAGCTATCAAGACTGTCATGACTGTATGTAGCTTTTGATTGATTTCAAACATACAAACTTCTTAGTTGTCGCTAATTTGTCCAAAGACTCTTCTCTTATAACGACTTTTTGGTTCTACATTTGAAATTAACTTCCAAAAAACACAACTTGCAAGGGCATTATAGAGGAATAACATTATTTTAATAATATTTAGTTGATTATTTTTATTCAGTAGCCATGAAAACTAACATGCAAAGTATTATAAATACAGCACAAAGTACAGACAAATAACAAACAACAACAAACGCGGCATGATACATAGTTCTTTTATCATAATGTGTTTATGATCTAATACATCGTCAACAAACTACTTTTATTACAACTTTTTATGATTTAAAAATTAGATAATCATCATAAAAAAAAAAAACCAAAAAACCCAGAATATTGACAGTTTTAAACTCCCCCATGGTACTGATCTCCCCCAGCAGGTCAATACTCATCATATCAATTTGCAAAAGCTGGTCAAGACTGTGCAAGATGCCCCTTCATGCTGAAATACTGGTCAGGTCTCTCCTCTTCTTCTTGAATGGATTTTCTGACACACAGCCCTTGTAGAAAATAGTCATGTCGCTGTCTGTGGCTCCCTGATTCTTCAGGAAAGTCTCCAGAGTCTTTAGAGGTACTTCCACCACACTGTGGTCAGTCTGTTCGTTCAGTGCGTAGCCCCCGTAACTAGGGAACATAAACCTCACCTCATATGGTGAGTTATGGTCAAACCATGGGCAGCAGTATGCCAGCCATAGGTGTTTTGGGATTGTGAGGCGCTCCCTGTTATCTCGCTGGATGGAGGCCCCTGAAACAGTCACTCCCGTCACCATGAAAGCTCTGCCATGGCAGAAGTTGTTGAGGCGACGGCGGATGATATCCAAGTAGGGGTTCCATGAGGCATGTAGGAAGTCTGTGATTACTGGAACTACGTTGGTGAGAGTGTAGGTGGAGGATTTATCATCTGGCTCTGCTTGGTGCAGGTCGGGATTTAGTGGACCACGTCTATATTCTACAGCATCTGTGTAGTCGTCCAGCACAGCCTGGCTGTCCTCAATCAGAGGAGGTGTGTCTTCATTCAGGGGAAGTGCCCTCATGTTGCCACTCTCATCATCAGAAGCCAACTGTAGGGACAAGAAGTAGAAGAAATGTGGTGTTTATTATTTTGAGAATTCCAAGTCATTTAAACCAGTGCTGGAAGACCTTCAGATGCAACGATGCGAATACGATTTCAGTTTGCCATGGGATTCCATTCAACATATTCCAGCTTCTTTCTCAAAGTTAATGCTTGTGCTTAATTTCTGCAGCTGCAAGTTTTGGTTTCAGCAGATAGTTTTAAGTTTAAGCAGTCACTTAGTCAGCTTTGCCAGTGCTAGATTATGTTACCTTTGGGTCTACGTGTCCATTCATCATCCAGGTAACCGGCTGAATCAGGCCGATTGAGACTAAGTATTGACACACTCGGATGTGTTCTGGTTTTGGCTCAGTAATGGTAAACAGTGTGTGGATTTAAGTCCATTTTTGCTTCAGAATTGGCCCATTTAGCCATATTCAGACCAATTACGGATGACCTGAATTTTGGCTAAGATACAGACCTGGTTCAGATTCAGTTCCCAGACTTTGGTCAGAGTACTTGGGCCTATTATGGGGCATCATTCACACTGTACTTGACCCAAGTTATTTCTTGCATTTGGGTAATTTAGGGCCCAAATCATTTTCGATACTATGCAAACTGGCTGCTGCATATTTAGCCAACACACACAGAAGTAATATCAAGTTTTGAATCTGACACTCAACAAGAAAGCAAATAAGTGTGTTCGCTTCTTCAGTTTCTGCTGTTGAGTATTTAGTAACAAGCATCTTCACAGATCTTCACAGCAAAGGCAACATGGATAAAATACAAGCAGAAATTGTACAATAGTTGTTATTGTTGCACATAGTGTCACGATTGCGCACAAATACCCAAATAGTGTGCTGCTCTACCTGAGGCTCATACATCCAAGGAGTGTCCATCCTCCTCCTCCCATCCGACTTCTTAAAGATGTAGGCTGAGTACACGGGGAGGCGGCGACTGGCATCATACAATGTGGCGTAACGCAGTTTGTCAGCATACTTCTGGCAGATCCGCTTCAGGTTTGTCCCTCGGATCCCTGCAGGTGGTGTCTGCATGTAGAAAAAATGGCCGCAGTCTTTGAAGTTGTTTGACACAGAGGCGCTCACCAGGTGGAGCATCGCTAGTAAGGACAAGGAAAGGATGCAGGTGTCAAACAGATGCATCCTCACACATCTGGAGTGGCTGGAGTTACTTCCCTACCGTACATGCCTGGCATGCATCAATATGAATAAAGAAATTCCATAATGAGGCATGCTCTGTTTGAGGTCTCATCTTGTATTAGTGTTGCCCTCACCGGTGTGGTAAAGTATAATGACAGTTGGACACAGACTGAGCATGCAAAGCAGCTGTGGCTCAGAGTGGACCTATTGGCTGAAGAGTTTACTTATCTGCACCGACAATTTCTGTGCTGCTATGCGTCTTTGCACCACTGTCTATTAGACTGTGTTCATTTTCTAACATATCTTGGAAATTATTTCTGTACTGGCTGCATTTTCCTCATTTAAGGAGATAAACTAGTGTACATACTTTGAATTCTATACCTTATTATGCCTTTGCAATGAAAGATCCTGCTGTGTTTGAACCACATGTGGTGTTAAAAACTATATATAGAGAGGGTTATATGCATATTTTGTTTCCTTTTCTCAGGGCATTCATGTTGTTGATAGGGAGTCAATTAAATGCTTGGACTTGTGATTTTATGGTTAACCTCCATAATTAATAATCCTCTAGAGCCCAGTAAAATCCTAAACACACCCATCTGAACTCAGACCTGAACTGAACGAGCTGTCTAAATGACACTAGATTAAAAGCCATCATGTGTTATATGCATCTGTTTCACTAAATCCTATGTAAATATTTTTTCTGTTGTAGTTTTCAGTAGTTCTTGGACCATCAAAGTTTACAACATATGATCAAATAATTGAAGAGTGTCTGTTTCCCTCTCGTGGTCATTTTAAGAAACTGCAACTCCACATCCCGTGATAAATATACAGGTAGGGGATGCAGTTACTGAGGGGTACCAGTTGTAACAGTCATGCTAGTTGTAGTTACAGTGTGCACTCCTGATGTCCCTCAATCAATTCTTACAATCCTGTGAGTTTCTCAGTGACTTATGAAGCACTTTTAATTACATTTGGCTTGTATAAAATACTCAGATTAATATCATCACTTTACAATCGTCCCTATCAGACTCATCTACTTTCTCAGATAACAGCCTCTCAGAGTCAAGTTCAGCCAGAAATCTTATCGCCATCTGACGAGTCATCACTATCATCTGTCTCCTCATCTCCCTCCTCAATATCATCTCTGGCATCTCCAAACTCATCCTCAGAGGAGAGAGGATGGATCCCCACACTGTGATCCTCCACAGAAACACTCTCATCATCAGCTTCTTTACCATCACAGAGCAAAGCAACACCCATCTCCTCAGACTCCAGGTAGAGGAACCGTCTCCACATCAGCTCGGGGATCAGCTGCAGGATGCTCTACAGTGTAGGTGACTGTATGAAGAAAAGTTCAAGCACAGGAACTTTAACGCTTTACCTCCTGAGATTTCAGATTTTTACTAAATAAGCAATCATGGCTTTTTCAACATGACATTAGTTACAAATTAGCACCAACTTGAACCTAATGTCTCTCTATGAGCATCAGCAAACCATGGTGGTTCTCTGTAGTTTTTCAGCCATCGAAGATACAAACAAATGATGAGTGTTTGTTGCCCTCTGGTGGCCATTTGGAGACACACACAACTCCACATTTAGGAATGAACACAGACAGGAGTTACTAGTAATGGCAGTGTCAGTTTTAATTGTCATGCCAGCTGTATTGTTTACAACACCAGATTTTCGAATATGCAACATAAAAGTGTCAGCATCTGCTAAATGATATTGTATAAGTCTTAAAACTACTACAGAGAATCTTTCTTTAATGGGGCTTCAAGAAAAGCAGTTATCATTTCAGTTAGTATTGAGGTTGCACACATATAAGGGCCCCTGGTTGGTCACACGGCCTCTCATAATCTGAATTATTTATACTCTGGTGCTAATGTACATATCTTATTTATTTACTGTTTAAATCTGGTTAATGTTCACCCCTTTTGCTTTCTACTTATTCTAATTAAATATCTCAGTTAAATGCATATTTAAAAGTTAAGCTAGAGTTGAATTTTTGGAATTCTTTTGCTTCCTTTTTCTTTAAATTTTTGAGGTCTGTGTTGCTAGTATTGTTTAGATTGATTTTATTTTTTTATTCAGCTTGTTTGATCAGGTCAGAACTGAGCTGCACGTTGTTATAATAAACCTCTGTCTGAATGGTGTGTTTTGCTGATCACATATGGATTCTTTAGCTCTTCAACATACAATGAAAAGCACTTTTTGGTCATTCTTTTCAGCATTAATGCCCAATCTGTCATTTCTGTGATCATTAATTTCAAGTCTCTGCAAGTTAAAAAAAATCTGCAAGTGATATACACCTGCTACAGTAAAGAGCTTTTAAAATCTCTCTACTGTTTTCATATTTTTTAAGACCATTTGAAGAGCATATGCAATGCATTCTTTACAGTTTTCATACATGTTTACAATATGTGAAGAAAAACCCAATTATGTGCACACTCACAACTGTGCTGTAAATCTTTTTCACAGTTCCCTTAAGTTTTAAGAACTTTTGGTTTTAAGTCCTTAAGATGTCTGAAAATAAAAAAATAGACATTTTAAGCTCAGTTAACTAAATATTAGCAACATTTTTCTATTTACAATTTTTACACTGGAAAAGATAAGTTGATTTAACTAAATTCCTTTATGTTTTACACTATATATATTCATACTGTTTGTGAATTTGTATTGAGCATAGACATGAGCCCTTTTTGAAACACGGGATATAGAAGTGATGGAGAGAGCTGAGGCACACATGCAGTATTTGTCATTTATGTGAGATTTGACAGCACATCAAGTGTTGTATAATGCACTAATAAGCAATAGAATAAATCTAAACGGCAGCAAGCTTATCAAGCTGCCCCAATAACTAACTGCCTAGTTTATTCATCACTAATTACTACAACAGCACACTAAAAAAATTAACTGACAACCTGTGGACGGCCGCTATGTAACAAGTGGTTAAAGTGTAGTGTATAAACTGTGATGACTCACCTGTCGGAGGTGAAGAAAATTAGAGTGCGACCTGCTGTTAGATCCTGATCCACCGCGTCTCCATGTTGGGGGATAATTTAATGCACACAACTCTCATTTTGGAGATGCTCACATGGATCCTGCTGTTGTTTGATGCTGCAGGTGTTTCATAAACTCAGAGGAAAGACTCCTAAACAACTGGAAGCAACAGACTTCAGCTCCTGGAAATGTCCTGTGTAAAGAAAAACCAGAAAACATTAACATTATATGAACATTATTGGTGAATATCATTATTCTCAGCTGTTAGTGTCTGTTTTCATTGCAATAAAAGTTTATTTTTTGGGGCATTTCAGTTTGTAAACAACATTTAGTTGTAAATAAAGGTTTATTTTTATGGACATTTCAATTTGTAAACAATGTTTAGCTGTAAATAAGGATTTATTTCTATGGGCATTTCAGTTTGTAAATTATGTTTAGTTGTTAAAGGTTTATTTTTATGGGCATTTCAGTTTGCAAACAATGTTTAGTTGTAAATAAAAGTTTATTTTTATGGGCAGTTTATTTTGTAAACGATATTTAGTTGTAAATTAAGGTTTATTTTACTGGGCATCTCGGTTTGTAAACAATGTTAAATTCTAACTAAAGGTTTTTTGGGCATTTCAGTTTGAAAACGATGTTAAGTTGTAAAGCAAGATCAGTGATAAATGTGAATTGTGATTTCGGCACAAATTTAAGCCTCTCTGTGATGGTTATGAAACAAAATTGGTGCTGAAATACGGAAAAACCCTTTCCTAAATTGTCCACACAACTTGAAGTACCTTTTAGTGCCTCTGAGTTAATGTGATGTTGCAATTCACACTTGTGTTGTGTTTAAAGTGACACGGAAATGCCCGATTTTGGCAAAGATTTACGAAAAAGTGAACAGGGTGTTCACTGAAATACGAAGCGGACACATTCAGATTAACAGAGGAGTGCATGTCTAAAAGGGGCTGTACAGTCTGAGGTGTTGCGCCAGTCCCCCCCTCCCCCCCAACATGTATGCAATTATTTTAATATAACTACATGCTAAATCTGCAATCGCTCCTCGGCTTGCTGCAGAATTAAACCCGTCCGGTTTAAAAGACTGCTTTTGCTAGTGTCCGTCGGTGTCCGGGCTGGTAAATAGGGGTGTGTTTGCTCTGCTACAACATTGGTTAGCCGCTTGTCAATGTCCAGTCACGTGGTGTCACACGGACGGCCATGTTTCCGAAACACAAACAACAAGAAGAGCAGCGACTGGGAGCCAGCAGACACACACACTGATACGCAGCAGCGACCGTTGGAGGAGAGGGGAAAAATTAATAAATAAGACACAGAGCACGACTTTCTGAAAGTACTATTCTGTCGAATGAATACGTTTACAGTGTTTAAAGAGACCAATGCATACGATATAGTGGCCGTAGACGCAGCGTGCAGACAAGCAGTCTGGTAGCTATAAACAGTGAAGGTAAGCCATGGTTCCTCTTTGCAGCTTGTCTTTTTGCTAGGTGGCTAACGCGAGCTAACAAGCTAGCCTCGGCTCCCGCAGCTCGAACGGCTTGGATTTTTTTTTTAACCTGTCGCGGAAAACTAGCATTTTCCGCCGAGTTGTCTTACACTTTGAACTCTGTTGTGTTCTGCGAGTATTTGTGTTGTTTACGACGCGAGTAGCCGTGGCTCGTAACCGACAGCGGAGCGGAGGTGGTCGTCCTCACATTGGCGGAGCAGGCCGGGGAGTCTGATCCCAACACTCCGCCCCCCTCCGCCATCATATCTGGTGTCATTTGAACCTACGAGCCAAGGCCTTTACGATCAACGCATACCTTGTGCTAGGGTAGCTAGCTAGCCATCTCTGTTATGCAACGGAAATATGATATTTCGGGGCGAATACTGTTGTTTCGATTGATTTGTCGTGGTTTCCCCGCAAGTCGATCTGCCGTAATTAGCTTGGAAGACGAACAATGTATGGGCTAATGTAGCTCGCAGCCGCTAACGGAAGCTAATGTCAACTCGAGCTATTCTCTCTAAACGTTAGCCGCCTTTAGGACCAAACACTTTGGCGTTTTTCATTTCGGTAAAGTTGTAAATTAGCGCTTAGTGCATGCTAGATGCAGCATAGATTTACAGGCTGAATTCCAGCAGATTTTTAAATTTTTATCCCGCCACGTTTTCAAGAGCATAACATTTGCAAGTATTCAAATGCATAAGAAATTTCATATCCTGCAAGCAGCCTTATTTTTGCGTGACCTTGCTTTGGTTTTCTCAGTGCAAAGTTGGTATTTGAAACTAAAAATGTCATGTTTGCCCAGTGTGCTCTGCTTTAAGTTGTAAAGTAGTTTGAAACAAAAATAACATCGTGTGCTGCAGATGTTTAGAATATAGTTGTTATTATTTGTTTCTGTTCAATATGAACTTGTGTATATTTTGCTAGAAGTTAAATTATCTTGTTGTAATGTGTGTGTCATAAGTAGATCCTAATTAGGGCTGCACAATATTGCAAAAAAAAAAAGCATTGCGATTTTGTGTTATTGTGATATGTGTTGCAGTGTGCATAAATACAGGGATTTTCACTAAATGCCTTGGAAAACTATTGGTAAAGAGCTAATATTTCTAGAATAATTTGGATGATTGAGAAGGGGAGTGCATTTGCATAGACAATGAAAAGATATATTTTAATAAAAGATTAAAAATGCTGTTGGGAACCTTTCTCATATGGTGTAACACTGACAGAGTCATCCAAAATAGTTTCTTGCTTTGGATGGCTTTCAGATGTGGCTTTGCACTTGTCATTACAGAGCTGTGACATCCTGATTCAAATGGTCAAACAAATTAGTTGTGCTGCCTGGCGTGGTGGCGACAGTTCCTCAACATCATCCTTTCTGTAGCTGAAATATATACAAAAGATGTTGTGGTTCTGTTTCCAACCAGATGTTTTTTTTTCAGTGGTTTCACTGTGCAAATGTGGCACTACATATCAACAAACTCTGACTAATGAATAAAGTTAAAGAAAACTTTGTGTGTCTGTAAGAACCCTTAAAAGTGTGTAAATTGTGTTCTGTCGGACTGCAAGCTTTCTTTTTATATCAAACCTCAACAAAAAAGCTATGCCATGATGTGTTATATGATTATTGCATGTGCAATCGCAGTGTCAATGCTGAAATTATATATTGTGCAGCCCTAATCCCGATGTTAAATGTTTAGTTTTTTTTTGTAAAGGAGCCTTATTTTTCCAGTTCACCTTCATTTTGCAACCACTTGTCTCTTAAATTACTGTAAAGGCTGATGTATCCTCGGTTTTCACACAGAGCTTCAACTGTACCTCCAGCAGATTAAAAGGAAAATTAATAATTTATACCCACAGTGCATTGGAATGTAAACTGGACCTGTCAGTATCACTTTTCCACTTGTCTGATGTGTTAAACATTTGGTATTGCAGTGTTATTAATTATGTTCGCAAATGTCCTTCGAGCTACTCACAAGGTAGACTGTCAAATACTCAACTTTTCCATAATTACCATGTGCTAATTGGTTGCAGTTATAAGGCACAAGCTCCAACTCTGGCAATAAAAGATGTGAAAGACAGCCAGCTTAATTCACAACAAAATTATGAAAATCCTGTCATGTTAATTTACATTGCTTTAAAAAAATTACATAACTATGCAAAGCCAGTAAGAGCCACACTTGCATTAAGAGCTTATTATGATTTATACAAAACCATTGCAATAATTGTTCTGTTGGTATTTAAAAACTTCAGTTTCTCTCAGGTTTTTACAATGAACCAATGGCTAAGCCTCTAAGTAGAGAGGAGCAAAACAGACAGCATCTTCTATTGATACCTGAGGTACCAGAAATACCTGAATTATGGCATTTTATCCCATTGATGCTTCAAGTCCTGCCAGCCAGATATAGCCATTAGGTGTTCTGCTAATTTGAAACATTGCACACGAGCATACTTCCTAAAAACAGCACAGAATCACTGGCCGTGAACAATTTTCTATCTGCTCACATTATGTATACCATGTCACCCAACCGTAAGCAAGCATTTATTTTCAACTTAAGCACTGATTGTCACTGAGCACAGCCAATAAAATATTCATTTGCTGTGTTATTTAAGTCACTGGAAATGATGGTGTTATGATACCTCTGAAATATTACTCATATTATATATTCATATACATGACACTTTAATATCATGTATATGTAGGCTTAGTTTTTTAATTTAACGGTTCAGTTGTGGTTGGGACTATTTTCTGCTCGATGTGTAGCGAAATATTGTTGAGAAAGCACGACTAACATCTTGCTTGATCAAAAGCCATCCTAATTTAAATGTTGTACCTTTTTACTGCTTTTTCTTGTCCTTTAATTAGCCTACAAAGCCCAGAGACTTCAAAAAGTGTGTAAAAATAAGTATTAAAAATGGAAAAAAAGGCTTGAACTCACACCTGAACGCTGAACAACAGCAAAAACTAATGCTTAATTGAGCTTGGAAAACATCAATGTCACCACATACAATGTTATATCAACCATCCCTAAAAGGGTATATATTACACACATAGCACACTTTAAATTTATCCAGCAGGGATGGTGTTGGTAAATTGTTGGTTCTGTTTTAGAGAGCAGCACTGTGAAAAACACAACTTCCAAGATGGTTAAAAGTAGAAAAACATGGTTCGTGCTTAAATTGGGTTAACTATCAACTGTAGTCGAAGTGATTTGGAAAGAATTGTTCAATATGTACGAACATAATGATTGTGTGTCCACATCATATGGACATTGTATGCGTGTGTTGTAGTTTAGTTGCCTGGATATTGTTTTAGTTGCCATGGCATTTTCAGAAACTATCCTCAACCAGCTGCATGGTTTAAGAAGCAGCTGGTTGACAACATTACTGAAATAGATTCCCTGCATTTATGGATGGAAAATCTTCTGTGAGCAACAAAAACGTTTGGCCTCGACCGAGTGCGAGACCAGGAATAGGTTTCATTTATTCAGTGAAGGAATACCACAGTGCTTCTCCCTCAGCTCAGTGTGCTGTAACAGATTGATCGAACTGGGCCGGTACCTTTCAATGAGTCCAGGGTGCACTGTGTAAATGTGTCGAGGCTTTGCAGCGGAAAATCAAATTACACTTCCTTTCCTCTCACAGTATAGGTGAACTGCCAAGCTGTAAAAATGCATCTCACTGGAAGTTCATTTATCAAGTGTGCACTTCTAATGATACTCTTTCTATTTTTCCTTTCATTGTTGGACTTCTCTGATCCCGTCTCTCGATCTCTTCTTTTTCCAGTGGTGCAAAGGGAGGAGGACAGGAAATAAAGGAGTTACCTGGAGGGTCTCCGTCAATCCACATTTCAGTTGGGGCGAGAGGAAAAGGCACAGAGCGAGAGAGAGAGAGAAAGGAGAAGAGGAGTTGGAGTCGCGTCTGCTCTTGGCAGCTGTTCCAGCAGCCCGATTCATTGTTTTGGCTGGTATTTTGTTCCTGTGTTACTTTTTTTGATGAATCAGTTCATATTTTTAACTTTAATGTGAGATATAACTGCTGTAAAAAAAAAAACAAAAAAAAAGAAAAACAAAAGAAAGAAAACATTATTACTAGCAAGAGTGTTTTATTTTGTTCCATCGTTAATTTCCAAGGTTCTTTTTTTGTTTCTTTTTTTATGTTTAACAACCTTTTTCGGCTGTGAGTAGCAGGAGCTTCCATTCTCCAAACTATCGTCGAAACCCCTTCCTTTACCTAGTTAGGACCTGATAACCTGGTATTCCTCAAGCACCTGAAACTGGCAGCTATTCTCTTTGTGTCTGTGTGTTTGGGGAGCTCTGTGACCACAGCTTAAGCACCACTCAGCCTTCTAGTCACCTAAGCCTAACTAAAGCCAGCCAGCTCTCGCCTGGTCCAGCCCAGTCCAGCCTGCTCCGATTATCTGGACAGGGTAAGTAGGTTTCAGGAATGTTTACTCCATTTACTCATCCTCATTTAACCAAGTGCTTTTCTGCAGAAAATAAAACGGAAAATATTTTTTTCACCTTCAGATACTCAGTTCTGTGTGGACGTGAGGAATATGACTGCTGAGACTCTTAACTTCGGCCCAGAATGGTAATTGAGCAGATTTCTTTACATTATTTCAACATAGTTTCATAATATTTCTTAATACATACGGAAGTAATTCCTGAAGAAATTCAATGTGGTTCCTGTTGTGGTACTTTCATACTTTTATTGCAGCAGTGTAAGCATGTGAATCATCTGCATTTTTTGAGGACTTTCTTCGTTGTTGGTTTCAGGCACCCTTAGCTTCAATCTACATGCTCCATTGTTATGTCTAATTGACAAAGAACGTTCCTAAATGTGGCCATTTGTTTTCATGGCAATTTGCCTACATTACACGACAATTTCCTGTGTAAAATAGACAGTCTGCTGGGGTTTTCCTGGTTCAGAATGGGCAAAAAAAACCCTGTTCTCATCTGACGATGGCACTAGGAAAGATCAGGGGGTTAATGAAAAGACTGGGATTTGTCCTCTGGCAACCACAATGTCCACTATGAATGTGGTGGCAATCTGGCTTTACTTTTTGAGGTCACTTTTAACCAAATTTAGCTCAACCTTTGACAACCTGAAGCATTCATATGAATTGAAATACCACCCATATTTCTGGTGATTAGAGTTGGAATGATCTACTGATTAGTTATTGGACAGAGTATTAACCCTCTGAACCCAAAGGAATTTCTGAGCATTGTGCTCCTGTCACATTTTTACTCACTGAGCTAATTTTTCACTGCAATATAAAGTCCTGCACCTCTATGGAAACGGCACAACTGTGGCTCGAAGTATACAGAACCCCAACATGTCTTTGGTGCAGTTTAAAAAAGTTAGAATGCCATAAATCATTACAAAAAGAAAAATGAAAGGAGACTTTTTAACTTGCGTAACTTCCCTAGGTGTTAGAAATACTGGGAGAAAATGTTGGCCGTGCATACTATGGATATTTAACTTACACTTACAATTCAGCTGCATCGTGCCTGTGTTTTTGTAGAATCTGGTTTGCATGAAACAGTTTATTCTATAGAGCATTTAAATGAGATGTAGAATAAAGTGATAATTCTTTCTGATCATGATGGGAAGCCAACAGAGCCACACATTACTCTAACAATTTTTTCTCTTTTTTTCAGTTCTTGGCTTTGATTCATAAAGATAATATACCTTTCAAAACCTGCAGGTTGGTTTTGGAATTCAGAGAGTTAACTGGCAACTATTTTGATGCGTTATTAATTAGTTTGAATCATTTCAAAGCAACAGCAGTATTAAATTTGATATCTTAATGTTTAGGACTGTTTATATAAAATAGGCTATGTGAAGTTGTCACCGTGAGCTCTGGAAAATTGAGATTTTTTACTTTCTTCTGACATAGCTATTATCTGTGAAGATAAGCGGGAGATTAATGTATTGTGAACATAATCGTTAGTTACGTGTTTTGCTTTGGACTAATGGTGTAGTCGAGATCAATGTGCTAGTAAATCACCATAACTATCCAAAGCAGTGACGATAACAGTCTAGAGTTTAGTGGGATGTTATGTGCAATTTAATGTTTTCAAAACGGTGGGTTTTCTTCTTAATCACTAACTGTGGCACAACAGTTACTACCTGAAGCCAAAATGGAGCTATTGTCACAGCAGTGTTGTGTCCATCGCTCTGTCTGTCTGCTGTTTCTTGTCCTCGGTGAATGTTTGTGTAGCGATTAATGGGGGGCGTAGTCTCCAGTTTGGTAGCACTCCATCTCTAGCGGCCTGCGACTGCTGTGTGCATTCTTGGTGCAGTGCCAGCCTTGCAGAATATTTCTCTCTTTACACATCTGCAGCTGCTTTCCTCTCAGCGGCCCTTCTAGCCCACTTTTATCCTCGTACCCTTTTAATATAGCTACAGAGCGGTCACTTCTTGCGCTCACCACACACAGCTGTCTGGCCAGCGTGTTTACAAGTTTTTTAAAGCTGTTAACGTTACAAAATTATTTAGACCATTTGAGGTTTTCTTGGCACTAGTCCGTGAGTATGTTAGTCACTGTGGTAGAATTCAAAGTGAAAACAATCTGCCATTCATTTAGATTTGTGTAACATTTATTAGACCAGCCTTTGCGAGACTCTCAGAAAGGGTCGTAAATGTCGACTGAAGTGTGTGGAAAATGTTCTGGATGCCATTCTTTGTCCTATTAGGGAGGGAAGCTAGCTTTTTCTAAGGTAAATACCAGTGAAGTGGATGCAGTTGTGCAAAAATATTTCATAACCCCACCCACTGTCATGTTTCCTCAGCTCTCCTCTTACTATGTATATTAGTCGCTGCTCTGCTTGGTTTTACCCTCTGCTGACTGGTCTTTCATGCTGCTTTTCTTTACCTTTTACACCCCACACCCACCTCTACATCTCTGAGCTGCATATGGTTTTGATGTGGGGCTGTGAGTCAATGACACACTTTGTAGAAGCATGTGAATGGAGCCATTGTTAAACAGCAGGCCTTGGAAGCTGGCCTGCTAGTAATAGCTTTTTAAAATGAAATCTTGAGATTGGAAAGCTAATATATCATCTGCGTTGAGCCAAGTGTATTCAGGGGGACCTGCGTGGGAGGATTGTTGATTTGTTACAGAACATTTCGTAAATTCTTTTTTTCTCTGCGGCAAGATGGATGCTATTAGATATTTTTCCAATTCAGATTAAGAGGAACCAAAGTTACACAATAGCCATCCATGTTATTTATAAAGGAGGCTTTTTTCAACATTTTATGAAGAAGCATTGCAAACATGTGACTACCCAGGTACTGTATTGACCAGCGGCCTTGTTTACTAAGAAATGTTGATGTTAGAAGTGCATTGTTCTAAAACCTAATGGCTCCTGTGCTCTTCATCACACAGGCTTCGTGCACTGTCCAGTGGGGGGAGTGTGACGTCCCCCCCTCCTTCCCCCGCCATGCCAAAGTACAAGCTGGCCGAGTACCGCTACGGCCGAGAGGAGATGTTAGCACTTTATATCAAAGACAACAAGGTTAGTGGGGAGAAATGCTGCCTGATTTCTCTCAGACCTTCATGTTTCATTTCTATCAGATTTCAACAATGTTGCGGAAATTGTTGGCTGAATATGATCTAGCGTTTTCTGCAAAACCCATGTACAATGGCGTATATTGTTTTCAACTATCTTGGCGTCCATTTTAAGTATTTTCATCCTCAAAAATGAAAACTTGCTTGTAGGTCTTTATTTACTTATTTTTGAAGTCATTTTTTAAGTCTTGAAAGATGGCTTTGTCTTAAGATCCTACTGTTGTTGCTTTTAGGTCCCAGAGGACATGCAGGATAAGGAGTTTGCTGCTATTCTGCAAGATGAGCCCATGCAGCCACTGGCACTGGTGCCTCTCACTGAGGAGGAGCAGGTCTGTTCCAAACACGCAAATGCACTGACATCTGCAAATATTGAAGTGTTTCTGCCTTATCGTGTTGCCCTACTACAGTCTCAGTTCCGGAGCGAGCTGTTCGGTTGGTTGACAGATGTGCCTGTGAGCTCACATTCCTCACATTCCTCCCTTTTGCTCTTTCCACTCACTCTGCAGAGGAACTTCTCCATGTCTGTGAACAGTGTGGCAGTGCTGAGGCTCATGGGAAAAGGAGTGAGTGGGGCTGCCCCAGCTGGAGTGGTCCGTGGACGAGGGGCCACGCGAGGTGGTCGAGGTAAAGGCAAACGAAAACACTCAATGGAAGAGGAAAGATAATAAAGTAAAGCGTTGATTTAGCCTATGTGTCCAACAGCAACAGAAACGCTGCCCAAAGCCTTTGGCTGAAACTATAATGGCCTTTATCCAGCCGAAGTCAAATAGTTTATTCAAGGCGACTACTCAAGTGTTTATTTCCCTTCTTTCTTCCACCATCTTGATGCAGCACATTTCCTCTTGGCCTGTCTAAATAGTCCTCCTTTTGTCCAGCCGCACCTGTCTAAAACCGCTGGGCTCATGAACTCACCTTGTCCACACACAGCGCCCCACACATGCCAATGTAAACACTAGCTATCCGGTTCAGAACAGCCGAGGAAACAACTGAGAAAAATGATGCTGTGTGGGTCCCATACTTAAAGTGGATGTTTTGGTAGTTTGACTGCCTGCAGGTTAAAGTAGACACAAGCTCCTTAAATACTGACGGAAGATGTTTTAGCTGGTCACAAGTTTTCTCATCCATATGATTATATAATAAATACAAGCGCCGCCTTCTCTGCATTTGAACAGGTCGAGGCCGTGGTGAAGGTGGATTCTACCAAAGAAGTATTGAAGATGCAGAGGTGGGTTTCGGCCGCAGCGTCCGGGAGATACACCGCAGCCAGAGCTGGGACGACCGGTAAGGAGAAAACATCACACAGAAATGCCCTTAAATGCTGGTAAGGTCGTGTAAATCATGACTCCAAGTTCTTTATTGTGTAGTAAGAGCCTATATTGTCCCTGCTGAGAGGAGCTGTCATCCAGTCTAATAAACTATAATCTGCTTTGGATTTTTGTAGAGTTGTGGGAAAGTTTATCTCGTTTTTGCAGGCAGCTTCTCTTATCTGTTTATACTAAACTGGAGTTTGTTGTGTTTTTTTTTCCAAATTTTTCTTCGTGGATCTGGTTTAAATGAATGACTTGGTATTCGTGGTGGTGCAATGCAAATGATGGCTGGGCATATTTCTCCAGGATACATATTGGTTCATGTTTTGGATGTTGTTTTCCTCTCTTTATCACCAAAATGATATAATTTTCTCTCCATTTCCCTCCTTTCCTCAGGGGTGAGCGTCGATTTGAGAAGCCGCTACGGCGGGAGGTGGGGCGTCCTGGCTTTGAAGAAACTGGAGGTCCCGGGGGTCCAGGGAGGAAGGAGTACACAAGGGCTGACAGTGATAACTGGCGCACCCTCCGGGAGGAGCAGGAGGAGGACGAGGGGGAGCCAGGCAGCAACTGGAGACTTGCTGGGCCCCGCAGGGATGGTATGATAAATACAAACATTTGTTTACTGCAGTGCTGCCTCTAACTGTTATTTGTGTTAAATATGAAAGCTATATATAAGAAAATCAACAGCTTTATTGATTAATGTATGATTTTTTTTCTCTAAAAGAGTGTTGAGGCTGCAGTCAAGCAGTTTTGCTGTCTAATTTTGTGCAACTGCTCTATCAAACAATTGAATTCAGCTGGACTAAATAAGTGGCCAGTACACAGGAGTTGGTTAAGACTGAATTTTAATTGTCAAGTTCCATATTTTGCATACATTAGATCTGGAACACATAAGATAATACCAAATCCCAGTTTACTTTTCTGGTTCTTTATGTAATTAGTAGTAATCTGTGCCTTTAAGGAAATATAAAGGCAAATGTTACAATTCAAGGAAGTGTGACTTAACAATGTTATATTCAGTTCACTTTTTCCGTATTAGAGTGAGCTGTGCAAAACTATGTTTGGTGAATGCTGATAATGGATATTAAATATTAAAACGCCCTGAGTAGTGGACAGTGATTTATATTACTACTTAGTCCACTGTTGACATCTGTAACATTAAACCTGTTAAATAAGTAGGGCAGCAGTTCTAATTTAGAGGTAGGCATACTGACATCTAGTGGCAGTGAAGGGTTTTGTTCAGGATGTTTCTTAAACCAGTACTTGAAAGCTTCCGCAATTTTAGAGAACACACCAGCCAGTTTTGCATGACCTTTTCTGAAAAACATGTTTTTAAAATTGAAAATAAAGCAGCTAATGACAGGATATATCTCACCTTCTGGGGCTGTTGCTGTGAAACTTTACCACATGACAACCTCTGTAACTTTGGATTGCATGTATCCTATAAAGCTTTATTTCCTTTGTAAAGGCTTACCTTCTCAGCATTGCCCCCTAGAATGTTAGCACTGATTATGGTTTATTTGTTTGGTAGATGGTGGTCCTCGCTCAGCGGGCTGGCGGGACCACAGTGGTCCAGGGGAAAGTCGTCGGAGGAAGTTTGATTTCGACTTCCGGGACTCTGAGGGTCATGGTGGCGGCCGCCGACGTGCAGGCAGCGAGGGACTAGAGGATGACAGGGACGGCCTGCCCGAGTGGTGTACAGATGAGGAGGATGGGGAGATGGGCACTTTTGATTCCTCTGGAGCTTTCATGCCGATGAAGGTATGTACAACTTCTGTGATATTTACTTGTTGTACACTTCATTTTTTTGAGGAGGAAAGATTAAATTGAACTATGTTGAAAATACAAGTTGTTCTTGTAATTTATTCAGTTTTTTTTAAAGCATTTGTAACATTTTATATATTTTTCTACTTCTCTTGGTGTTCCTCTGTCAGAAGGGTGGCAAGGAGACAATCCTGGAGGAGGAGTTGGAGTTTAAGGGGATTGAGGAAGAGGAGGATGAGGAGGACAGCCTTGCTGACACAGAAAGAAACAGTGCTGAAGGAGACAAAGAAAAGGGTGAGCAAAGACCTGATCTTTCTTTATTTGATTATTTAGAATGGGCTGCACCTTGTGCTACTCAATTTTCTTCATTGATCACTGGGCCAAGAAAGAGTTAATTACTAATGATTGTGGCATCCGACTCAAAGTTTTTTCCTTCCTTTCTTCCACTCCTGGCCCACTCAGAGAGTAAAGAAGCCATCTCTGCTGTAGGGGATGGCGAGACAAAGCCAGCATCACCCTCCTCTTCTCCTCCAGCCCACTGCACCCCTCCATCTCTGGAGTCCCTACCTAGCAATGCTGGTCAAGTGGTGGACAACACTCAGCTGAGCAACAGCCACTCTGTCAAGGCCAACAGCACGCCTGGCGAAGGTATCTTGTTCTGAAGAACTCTGTATTTTGTTATGTTGTATGCAGACTTCTGTGATACTGGCCAAATAGAGATATTTAGGTCAGCAGCAGTATTATATATCTGTCTCTATATTTAGACAGTTTCATATGCTCTCATATTCTTTTAAGAATATAAAATACTTGTATGCAACATATTCAGCCATGAGAATGTAGCAGCCATATTGACAGGGTCAGAATCAGGGGTTAGCCACTTAAAATAGTCAAATGCTCAACAATATATAGCTTAGGGAGTCTTGACTTGCAGCCCTTTTACTCACAGGACAGTGTTGTGAGAGGGAAATTTGGCCACATGGATATTTTGGTTTGATACACAATATGTTTAGCCACAGTTATTTAATATCTTGTTTACTGAACCCGCTGTTCCAGCTCTTAGCAGATACACAGCCAGCAGGTGGCTCTAACACTCACATCCAACATCACTAGCCCTTAAATAGAAATACTAAAAATAGGACCCATTGTTTTACTCTTGTTTCTTGTTCTTGTTTTTGTGGCAGACGTTGCTTCCATGGGGGCCTCCAAGGCCCAGCTGAGCCCCAGCACCGCCACCTCCTCCAGCCTGCCTCCCCCACCTCCTTCCTCTGCTGCTCCTCTCCTCCCTCCATCTGGAGGAGACACCGAGGATGATGAAGGCATGAAACACCTGCAGCAGGTAGGAACAGCAGGAGGCCCATCTCAAGCATCTGTCTCAGAATTATTGTGTAATCATGTTAGAAAGTGCATTAACACAGTACTTTCTCCTGAGATGAGGGATTAAACTCGTGATTATTTTGCAGCGGAATAGTAATAGCTATGGATTTGTCATTTGTTGACAATATTTGCCTGCCGTTCTACTTGGCAAACTTGTAATTGTTCCACTGATGCACAGTTCTACTTTGATCTCAGCTCTGTCAGATAGTTGCTGCCCCCTACCAGGCTAAATTTGTATGTTTCAGCAATTTTCTTGACTAGACATCTGTCGGTTATTGACAATTCATAGAACTTTTGCTAAAGAAATACTAATTGTTACTCATAGGACCTACTGGCGTATTTTTCCCAGCTCAAATCAAAAGCATTAACTGCTCCTACTTCTTCCTTTAACTAAGCTTTAGTAATGTAGCCATGTCCAAGGTGATCTTGAAACTGATCTAGCTTTGTTTGGGCACACTGAAAGTGGTCCATTGCAAAGTGAAATTTGGCTCTAATCTCAGTACGTGATGAATATTTTTGTGTGTGTGTGCTTGTGTAGGAGGCAGAAAAGATGGTGGCATCACTGCAGGACACCTCTTTGGAGGAGGAGTGTTTCACCCAGGCTCTGCAGCAGCAGGAGAGCAGAAACACAGCAGCTGCTCTGCCGCTAAATCATGAGGCCGCCATGAAGTGGTTCTACAAGGACCCCCAGGGAGAGATCCAGGGTACACTTGAACACAGTGGAATTTTATTCGTTCACGTATACATATTACAGAGCTTTGTTGGAATACAGCTAAACTAAATTAAACAAAGTGAGGAAGTCTGCTACGTAAGCTCAGTTTCTGCATTGTAAACCTGTTTGTGATGTACCCACAAACCAGGCCCTTTTACAACTGTGGAGATGTGCGAGTGGTTCCAGGCTGGCTACTTCACCATGACCCTGCTGGTGAAGCGGGGCTGTGATGAGGGCTTCCAACCCCTGGGGGACGTCATCAAGATGTGGGGCCGTGTTCCCTTCGCCCCAGGGCCCTCCCCGCCGCCCCTGCTGGTGAGACAGCTACCACCAACGCAGCGCCCGCAGCCCAACCGGGGGCCCGCCGGGACTGTGAGTCACAGCTCAGCCAACCTAGAGGATGGGGAGGGGAGGATGCAAGTGAGAGGGCACATTAATAGACAGGTTGTGATAATACAAGATTTCTTTTAATTTGAGTTTGAGTTAAAAGACAACATAAGGGACTTTTCCCCATTTAATATATTATTGCATATAAACTTGTCATTTTTGACTCCATACCAAACACTATAAATACAGTCATTTGTCCAGGTTTACCTTTGAATGTGGCATAGTTGATCAGATAACATAAATACAAAGAGAACAATGTAATATCTAAATGCTATTGGAAAAACATGCCACAAGCAAATCTGTTTTTGGTCTTAGCTGTTTGTTTTTGTATTCTGAGTATGAAGATACTTCATATTGACTAGTGATCTCCAACCTCTCCTCAGGGAAACCTGGACCAGGAGCGCCTGAAAAAGCAACAGGAGCTGGCAGCAGCAGCTCTTTATCAACAGCTCCAACAGCAGCAGCTATTCCAGCTCATTAACAGGTGGGCCTTTGGGGAGATATAAGATTCGCCTCACATTTGTGCGCTGGTCTTCACTAATTTGTGTTCCCAATTTATTTTTTGTCATTTTACATCCAAGGAACTGTGACTTTTGACCTAAATTCACATTTGGGGCTTTGCTTTATATCCAAGGTGCAGTGAGCAGGGTATGATGCCTTCGATGAACAGGTCGATGTCAGTGCCAGATACAGGGTCCATGTGGGACATGCATACCTCAGCTTCACAGCCATCAGGTAAAGATAGACCTCTGCTGTATGTGCATTCACCAGCATGTGCGATACATGAGGAAACACTGTAGCTACTGCTGCTAAAATATTTCAATGCTATTCCATGTAGGCGGTGAAGCCAGTCTTTGGGACATAACAATGAATCCTTCTACTCAGGGTCCAACTCTCGAACAGCTTCAGAAGGTGAGTTCAGTCCTAAGTTGAACACTATTAGCCATTGTATTGTTATTGTATTTCAGTTTAGTAAAAGGGAAATGAGTTCAACCATTTTCAATTGCTTACTTCACAAATTTCAGGATTGTTTGTACTGATAGCAGGCAGTGGCTGTGCTCAAAATGGATTAACAATGATACTGAATAACACCAAAGCCAAGATTTAATCAATTGTAATTATAGTACAATTCATTTAACAATTTATTCCCCTCAGCTCCAGCAAGAGAGGCGAGACGCTGAACTCAGGGCGAAGCGTGAGGAGGAGGAGCAGCGTAAACGAAGGGAGGAGAAGAGGAGGCAACAAGAGGAGCAGAAACGGAGGGAGGAAGAAGAGCTCTTCAGGCGCAAGCAGGTGAGATAAAGGAAGGAGAAATTTTGCCTTTGAATTTATTTTATGTTGCCTTGGAGCTACAAACATTACAACGTTTTTGTTTGTTTTCCTTGTAAAACGAACAAGAACTTTTCTACGTTACAATCCTCATGAACAAAATGTCATTATAATATGGATCATGCCCAGTAACAAAAGTCATATCTTCCTGTAGTGTCGTCAGCAGCAGGAACTGATCATGAAATTGCTGCAGCAGACCCCCCAGCAGCAGGGACCTGGGGCAGGTGGCTCAAGTTGGAGCGGGGCTTCCTCCTCAGGGCTCAGTAAGGCAGGAAAGCCCCCGGCTCTGGCTCTGCTGGAAATGCAGCAAGAGGCAGAGAGGCTCCTGAAACAGCAGCAGCAGAGAGCCCAGCAGCAGAGAGACCGCGTGAGTGTCAGCTAAATAGGTTTCACACAGCGATAATGTTAGCATGTTGTCTGAACTTGAAAGTAGAAAATTGCGTATAGTTAGTGACACATTTAACCTGATTTATTTTTCTGTTTGCAGCACCCTGGTATGTCGATGGGCAGCTCCTCCATGGGAGGGCAGTGGGTGGATGGCGTTGGCATGTGGGGTGGGCCAGGCGGTATGGAGGGAAAGGGTGGTAGTGGAGGGTCTTCAGGCAGTATGGGCATGTGGGATGAGGGTGTGAAGAACCAGACCGGCCTGCGTGGAAACAGCAACAACAACATGGGCTTGAAGAACAGCCGCAGCAGCCCCTCACTCAGGTCAGTTGTCATATTAAAAAAAATGAAATTACATGCTGGATGCCGTGATAAGACACCAATGTACCTTTTAACAAACACCTCTTTTTCATGTCTTACTGTTGCAAATAGCAAATGTAAATTTTTGTCCTTCAGCTGATCACAGTAATTAACATTTTTATCCTCTATAGTGATCAGTACATGATGCGTCGTAAGCGGACGGAGGAGGAGGAGAAGCTGCTGAAGCTGCTGCAGGGCATGAAGCCTCAGGACGGCTTCACCACCTGGTGTGAACAGATGCTGCACGCTCTCAACACCTCTGCCAACAACTCCTCCTCCTCTCTGGATGGTAGGATGATCAACTTTTGCATATTTAGTAAAGTCAATGTTGTGGAGAATTCACTCTCCGTTTAGACAGCTGTGTGTCGCTCTGAGTCAAATTACAACATAAATCTGCTGTTATCACATAATCAGCGTTGCTAATTGTTTAAACTTTTTGTTGCTAAAAAGTTGCCACAATTGTGGCATACCTGAAGGAGGTGGAGTCTCCCTATGCAGTGCTGGATTTCATCCGGTCCTACCTAGGGGACACAGTGGAAGCCAAAGAGTTCGCCAAACAGTTTCTGGAGCGACGTGCCAAACAGAAAGCCAACCAACAGAGACAGCAGCAACAGGTAGGTCAAAGGATCTTTTAAGATGCAAACGTGATCTGTTTGCGGAAAGTCTGACATAGACTCTTCTTTTTATGGAAGCATCATGCCTTCTGATGCCTACTTTTTCAAATACAGTAAGAATAGATCTGACCTCTCATAGTTACACCAATCTGTATTGTCTGGTTAACTTGTTTGATATAAAGAAAACTGCCTTCTTTTGATTTTTAATTTACTATTTCTTTTCATTTTGAATAATTACATTTGGATTTTCTTAGACTGCATTTAAGTAAAAGTGAAACTTCCTTTGCATCTGTGAGGAATGAATGCAGCAAGCAAGGTTGCTGTCCACGTTTCTGCCTGGACTTGTATTTGATGTAACAGTGTATTGTTGAGTTTGTGTAATTTATTTGGATAACATATTGGGTTACGGCAAACCATGATGAGGAAATTTGATGAGGACATGACGGCAAACTGCGAGGAAACTAGATGCTAGTGAAATGTTATGATTCATTTTCTTTGCATTGGGACTGGTGGGCTTTGTAAGTTTGCAGACCTTTTCACATGTACAAAATAAGCCGTAACACTACAGGAAGGTGGAAATATCACAAAAGCTTAATATTGGCTCTTTAAAAGTATGATTAACAGGCTAAAATGTCAAATCTTTGTGTCTCAGTTATCAAAGGAAGTGGCTGGATTGAACATGAACTTCCCTCTGCAGGTAAAAGCAATTTATCCCTGTGTACTAAAGATATAAAAATACATACAGCAGAATTGTTAGTGCAAATCACCAGATGATGTATGATCCTCTTTATTTTTCTTTCCCTTCCATGTTTATTTTTTCTCCAGGACTCAATGCGAGGTATGAATCCAAGCACGCTGCAGTCCATGTTTCAGGCCAACCACATGAGCAAGGCTGGTCTCTATGACAACCAGGGGGGGAAGATGAAGAAGAAACAGCCCATGATGCTGCACTCTGATCCCAGCATCTTAGGTATGTGACCTCACCAGCACCATGAAATGACCAGCGTTAAATAGACTGAACCCGGTTAAGCATTGTGGTTGCACAAAACCCAGCCTGTCAGTAACTACACACTTCTGCATTAAAGCAAGGTAAAATACACAACATGGAGTACATGAACAGCAAAGATACAAAAAGTGCAGCTTTCTGAAGCAGCTGCAGAAATTCGTACATTTTCTAAAGTAATTGTTTGCACCTCTGTAGGTGTTGATTGTGTTGGGAAAGTAGGCTTATGTCTGATCTTTGTGTAGTTGCCTGTGTACTATGGCCCTATTGGAAGTGCTCATGTTGCCTACTTAGCTTAGATGTGACCACTGATTAGTTTAACTACTAAACAACGCTTCGTAGACAAATGTTAATGTGATACTTGAACCATTTTTGTTGCTTGTGTCTTCAGTCTCTGCTAACAAAAAGGTAGCTTCCTTAAGGCCAATTTGATGAAAAATTCAGATTTTCCCAACCCTAAATTTGCCACAGCATAGACTGTCTGCAATGCAAGCAGGCTGACTGCACATGTTCCAGAATACAATTGAGACTGTGTGAGCTGGTTCTTCCTCATCCACACCTTTGGAGGTGCTTTGATTTGTACCAGCTTTCCAACTGCGCTTCTCACACACAGTAGGAAATTCTAAATTCTCCAGAAATGTCGAGTACAGACTCGACGCACCTCAGGAATAAACAGATTGACACTGTGCTACAGCCCAATCTGTAACCACCTGCTATATCCTCTAAATAGAGCCAATCAGAAACATCCACCGAGATCCCATGAGTTTTTCTGTTTGATATGAGTGACAATTCGACCATCTGTGTCACACACTGACACGTAGCTATTCCAGTATGAACAGAACTGCGTGTGCATCTGCTGTCTGCTTTCAAAGTCCACATCGGTTTGCGCAGGTGGATGCAGAAAGTATGACTTGGCCTTTTCTCCCCGTCATCCCATCCTCCTCTGATCTCACTTTACTCTCTCCATCCCTTCTCTCTGCCCTCCTTGCCTTCCCTCTCCTCCCTGCAGGGTACTCATTCCACAACACGGGCGAGTGTCTGAGCCTGAATGAGATGGAGATGGTGGAGGATTACTGATGTGATGCAGCGCAGCAGCAATAGCTACCTGAGGCCTTCTGTCTTTTAATCAGACAAACCTGATGACGAATGTGCACTGCTGGGGGAACCAGGGGGTGGGGGCTGGAAGGGAGCAAGCGCGAGGAGGAGGTGCAGGGTGGAGGTACCTAGATCTGCGCCTCCCACTCTTTCTTTCACTCTGCATGGATTAAAAAAAAAAGGGCTCCCTGCTGCACCAGTTGATCACTAGAGCAGGGGAGAGGGGGTTGAGGCAGGGCGAGGTTAAAAGGAAGATGGGTATCCTCTGGCACTCAAAAGATTAAGCACCTTATACTGAACTAATGCACTTTATTGAGATGGGATTTGAATAGTTTTTTTTTTTCATATGTGTGTATGTATGCGTGTGTGTGATTTCGGAATCAGTGCGCATACGGTATGTGTTCACACACATTATCTGTGTGCGTCGGAACTGGAAGGGGGCGGTGAACCAGACGGTGGGGTGAATGGTCAGGCTGTTAGGTTTTCAAAGTCAGGGGGACCTTTAGTTGAAACCTTATCAGAGAGCAAATCCTTTCTCAAAAGACAAACACTGTTGATATTTCTCTTGTTTAGCATTTTTTTACGTTTATAAAAAAAAGTAAAGCTATTGAAAAATGGATTATAAAAAACTTGAAGATTTGCACTTGCCTAAAAAAGAAATAACAAAAACAACAAAAAAAATCAAACAAATGGGGTTAGTTATAGAAGTGAATATTTTTGTGAATGTGTCTGAGTGACTGAGCGAGTGGCAGATGTGTGATGATTGGTTTGTGTCAGTAATATACAGTCTGCACAATGTTTTTTTTTTTTTTGTTGCTTACCAAGATGTATGAAACATAAGAGGCCATTTTTGTCTTTTTTGTTCAGATGGTAATTTTGTATTCTCATGTTTAGAGAGTGTGTGTATGTGTGTGTCCTTTTCCAAACAGGGACTTGATCTGTATGTTTTGAGAGTGTGACTGAATAAGAGAGAGAGAGAGGGCAATTGCACAACACATCCTTTCTCTCACCAGCTCTTTATCCCCACATAGAAAAAAATAGAAATGCATACATGTGTAAATGTTAGCTTTGCTCTCATCACATGATGACCACCACTAGTTTATTTCCCTTAGCTTCTCCCCATGGGGAGCTGTCTCTAGACCATGAAGGACTTGCAGACAAGGCGAATCATGAGGGACATTGCTGTGTGTGCATCTGAATGAGATTTTGTATGCGTGTGTCTTCAGAGTACATGTTCATTTACTGTTCATAGAAATGAGTTAAGACTACAGGTACTCATTTTGAATACATGTGCTGTTTTGTATGTGTATGAATGCACATTTGTGCCTAAGAACTTGGATAGGGTGCATGGCCATTGAGACATTAACTCTTTTTTGAGAGCGAGTGTGATGTGTGTCAGTGCTCAGCACAGTGTATGTAAAGTATGTAAGTTTATATCGTAAATATTTCTAGTTCAGTCTAGGGGTGATCCATCGGAAGGCTAGTCCAGTCTGTTTTCCTGGGGTGTGATCACGTTGCCTTTTGTCAGCTCTCGAACTTGTGAATGAAAGGTGTCGAGTTTCTGACTATGAAAAAAAAATACAGCATCTTAATGTGCAAGTGCACAGAACGGTGCATGAAATGTTAGCATATTGTGTTACTTATTCGTTGTTGCAATTTGATAATGACGAGTTTTCTTTTTTTTTTTAAATGAAAAATATAGATGAATATATACATTATATACAAAGTTTAAAAAGTATTTGGACTAAGATAATGAGCACTTGGGGCTGCTATTTTTGTTGTGTGTTTTTAATTTTTTTCCTTAATTTGTTTTTCATTTTTGTTTCATTATTGCCATGTGAAGTGTGTATTATTTCTTTCTTAAGAAAATATTGAATGTATTCCAAAAAAATGACAAGAAACCCGTGCTGATACCAGATTTTTTTTTTCCTCAGAAGATTTCAAAAATGGAAACAAAATACAAAAAAGCTTCAAAGAGTTTAGCGAGGTCTTTTTTTTCATTTACATAATGGAGAAGGAAAAAAAAACTCGGGATGGATACAGTTGAACACACTGCCTCTACAATCCTGGTCGTACAAATAGTGACTAAGAATTTAAAGAAAGGACTCTTTCTATTCCATACTGGAGCTTTGGTTGTTTACAAACCACATGGATATCTGTGGGTGCAGTTTTGTTTTTCTTTTTTGTTTTCTGTTTTTTTTTTCTTTTTGGCTTTTTTGTTCCCACATAAGACGGGTGGGGTTTGCAAGTGCGCTTCTGCCATATGGACATTGAGTGGTGTTGGGGTTTTTTGAGGAAGAGTGGCGGGCATCACAACAACATGGACAAGATCCTCTAAGTGGACCTTTGATTTGTGGTCACGGATCTTGAGACTTGATCATCAACCATGGAGCAGAGGCGGAAAAAATCAAGGATGGGCTCTGTTTTGTTGAACGGAGTGCAGGGCTCCAGAACCCTAGAGGGAACTGAGAAGGCAATATGAGTACACCTGGTTAGTGCACTTGTCTTCACCTCGACCCTCTTACGCACCCACACCCTGCCCTCACCAACTCACCTATGCACTTTTGTTCATTCAAGCTGTGAGGTACAATTTTGGGGATGGGAGCACAATTACAACAGGAGGATTGCTACGACTTTGACAAAGTCACTGAAAAGATATTCCCAAACTGAAATAAGAGACTCGAGAAGCACGTCTTCTCCCACCTCCTGTATATAACCATATTTTTGTATTACCTTTCAAAGTAGAAAGAAAATTTGCAAATGGATGAAGGAAAATTCATGAGACGTTGATTATATGGAGTGAATGTTCTTCATGAAAACCAATCTTTTTGAATATAGTTTGCGATGGACTCGCTGTGAGTTTCCCTTAGTTTGCCAGTAACCCTGAAATAATCGGGGACGGAACGGAAATCCACATGGACTGAGGTGTGGGACATGCTACAGTGGCTCCAAGACTGACTGATAGTTACTTATCAAAAATGGATGTTGCAGTGGCTACGAAGAGTCCACCAAGAGTGTTTGATCAACACACACAGTGAAGAGGCAGACACGGGTTTAAAGCGCTTTCGGCAAGGATGCTTCCAACCTGATGGCTGCCTTGAGAGCTGTAAAGTGACTGCTGAAGGAAAAGGGTTCGGCATTGGTAAGACTGTTGTTCTCTACTTGATACTCTTCATTTGATGCCTTTAGTCCTTGTTAACCTCAGGATTGTTTGGACATTGTGGTGATGAGGTCTCGTGCTCTTTCTTTTTGGTTTCTCATAGGGGTCTGGCTGTGCTTTATTTGCTGCCCTCTGCAAGGAGGATCTAATCTACAGCCGACCAATGAACCAGTTAACCCTGAACCTGTCCTGTTGAACTTAAACCCTAAGAAACTTTTCATGACCTCAGATTGGGCAGGCCATTGGCATTATCAGTTGGACAGTTGCCAGACGAAGTTACGGGTTTATCAACCATCAATCCCATCTGTGTTGGAAGTAATCAGATTTGGGATTTGATCACACGCTCTCCAACGAGGAAGAGGATAAAAAGGCACGTTTTGCCCAGATGTCATCACCCACCTCGGCCTGAAACTCTTGGGGAGGTTGCGTAGAGGTCTTCTAACCAGCGGGACAAGAAGACCTGCCCTCCTGCCCTGACGTCAGAGACGGAGAACTGGGTTGAGTCATGGTGGACGTGGCTGGATTACATCTCAGCCCCCGGAAATCCCTGCAGCTGTGGAACTGGATGAACTGAAAGAATTGTACAAAAAAAAAAAAAGACTTTGAAACATGACAAAACACAAACCACACATCACATAGATCCTAGAGTCCAAAGGAGCGGCAGACACACTACATGCACACTTACAGCAAAAGTTACATTGGCTCTCCTCTGGAACCATGTCTGCACACACGACAGGGATGCATCAATATCAAATCACACAGACACAAAGACACACAAGCATCAACGCTCATCAATATAAACGCTGAGCTTTGTAAATAATGTAAAAGTTTTGATTTTTCTCTCATAGTGGATTTTGCTTTATTTCTTGGTTCAACATGCCTTAAATTGTATAGTTCAGTCTTGAATGGCTAACTGAAAATGTTCTCTAAATGACGAATTTGAGTTGGAAACCACCTTGTTAACTGTACTCTAAAGTTCAAGAAAGAAAAGAAAGGTTTCAGCAAGACTGTTTTCTGTTGGCGAACAGAATTGTCCTGTATAAACCTGCTACATGTACATCTGATCACCTTTAAAGTTACTAGTTAACTACAGAATAGAGCAGTAAGTGTTTTTTGATTGAGCTAATTTTGCTGGTGGTTGGTTTTCGTTGCCCTTTTGTTTTCATTCAAATGAAGAGTGGGTTTGTTCGGATTTCCTATTTAGATTATTGCTGAAGGTGCAGGCTTAATAAAGGGCTCAAGTCTGTACTGTCGGGAGCTGAGCTGATTGGGTAGGATGCAAAGAATTTTCTTCAAGCACGGACTTGTTGCTGTGTGATAATTGTTGGACACACAGCTTTGAGCAAAACTGAACCAGACTGGCAAGTTAATCTGAGATACAAGTTAGTGCATTTGGTTAGTTTTTTACACTCCAGGGGACTTGAATGGTTTGGAAGATACAAGGTACTTTTTACAGTTTTGAGATGATGACTCACGCTTGTATAATGAGAGTAATTGTAAGAACAAGCTTGCAAGATTTGTGATATTTGTGGGTTTTGACACTAAACCTCTAGGGGAGTCACAACCCAGCCTACAGTGCCTCTGCTAGTGCAGCTGACCATCTCTGATGGCACTGAATAGATGGAGGATTGACCAATCGGATGTCTTAATCTGGAAAGAAGTCTTGGACAGTGTCTTTTTCTGTGTATCTCATTGGATTCAAGAGATTAATGTTTTTAGTCAAGCAATAGTTTTTGTTTGTACCCTTAATAACTAAACAGTTTGCAGTTTTTAATCCAAATGGCGCCTGGTAATTTTCGAATACCATCAGCTTTTTGTACATTTGTGCATTTTGATTCACTGAGATTTTCTGTGGGGTAGGTATTTGCAATAGCTATGGATCAAAGGAGCCACAGTATGCTCCAGTATGCCACAACCAAAAATGGATAGTCCTATTAACACAGTGAATAAAACGATTACAAATTATTGCTGTCAGTTTCCCAAAACAGAAATTCACTTCAAACTGATGAGTTTGCTGTCAACTTCTTTATTAGTGAATGACTTGCCAATGTTTGACCTTTTTAAAAGATGATATGGTGTGGTATGAATCGCTGGTCAGTTGTCTGTTACTGCACTACACAGGCTTTTATGATCAGATAAACTGCAGTATTGTGTTGTCAAAAAGCCCGAATGATTGGCTGCAGCTTCAGAGAAGATCCCGTCACGTCCCGGTCTCTCTACTCAAGGATATAAAGTTGATTATCTGGTTCTTTGTTGCTGGTTAGCTGTTGTTCCAACCCTAATAATATGATACACCCCAGTCAGCTCAGCTCCTCTGCTTAATAAGTCTTTGAATGTTGTTAAACTAACAGCATATATGTAATGAAACTGTTTTGGAAAAAGAACAACTGAAAGATGTGTAAATAGTTTGGCTTTTGTTTGTTTGAAGAACAAAATAAATACTAAATAAATAGCATTTAGCTGTGACTGGCTGCGTTTGTCATTCATTTGTATTATGTAAGAAGTGGGTGTGTGTCTGCTGCTGTCTTTAGAATCAAGCCTCCATGAGCACGTTAGCATTATCCACGGAACTCTCGCGGTAGTTGGAAACACATGGCCGCCCACAGTGTTTACAACTTCTCGTAATGAGCTGGTGAACAGAAGCACAGCGTCCCAAAGCAGAAGGACTCATTGTGTGTGTTTGTCGGTTTCTCCGGCTTTGGGGGAAACTTTGACACCGACGAGGAGGGAAGTGTTTATAACCAAACTGCCAGCAGAACCTAAGGCCGGGCAAGCCACACTGCAGGTACGTAGCATCAGACTGCTAGCATTAGGCTAATGCTAACCTGCGCTCGAGTGAGCTGCTTTGTTGACTCCGATGTAAACCAACAGTTTCAGGAAACGGAGGCAGTTTACCTGCTTTGCCTTCACCACTCGTACTCTTTAGCGTCAGCAGGACATGCGCGGAGTAAAATGTGTAAGGTCTTAGTAAGTAATTTGTATTTTTTTTAGCTTTAACTTAGCGGAGTTGACATGAATGCTAGTTTGGAGTGGCTTTGCGCGTCACGACTAGCCACAGGTGTCTGCTAGAGCAGTTTGACGTCTCTAATGTCTTCCTCTCTCGTTTATTTAATTCAGTTTTAATTCACCGACGTGTTTATGTCTTAGTAGAAGTGCTCTAATGCTGCTACATTGTTCTAACGAGTACGTGTGTTTATTACTGGTGTGTACAGAGAAGCAAGTTTTACATAGCCAGGCTTTTTCGTGTAAGCTAGCTCGACATGACACTAAAACCCCAATCATAGATGAAGAGCATAACTTTTCCATAAAGGGGGGCATTTAACGCTTCATTTGACTCTTCTGCACAAAGTGAACCGTTTGCGTCTCCACTATCTCAGTCAAGAGAGCAGGCTGTTCTAATGGACATAATGTAACAAGGAGTATCAATATTTATTACAGTATACAGCTCTGTAACTGTATTAATGAAAGAGAGAAAATGGTTAACTGATGTATGGTAATGTATTTATTTTACCAGTCAGTGTGTTTTGACAGCTGCACAATACAGCTCTTAAACTTTCAGCTTCATTCATTTAAATGTGATACTCAAGAAGTGCATTTAGGTTTGATACTGTCCCATAATGAATGACACATAAAAGCCACTAAACATTTGGCTAATAGTGAAATTAATCTTACTGACTCCATGTTTTTTTTTAATAAATACAACTTGACTAATCAATTTCTAATACACATTGACACAGCTGAGAATCTGTGTTGTTCTTTGAGAATCATCAGGAAAATTGAAAGATTGTTGCTTCTTAAAGTTAATTAACTCGGAACAGAACCTCTTCTAGAGCAGGTTGGCTGTGCAGCATAATTTACATTCACACACCTCTCTGCCCTCCTTTGTCTTCATCCTTGCCTGCTTCTGTGTTTTTCCAGGCTGGTGGGTGCTGTGATGTCCTCGTACCCCAACAGACTCAAACATCCACACTGCAGGAGGAAGCACTATCCTAGCAGCACTTACCTCACCCACGTCTGACAGCCACCCGGCGGACGCAAGGCACTTGAACGCTTGACAGGAGAGCTTGATAAACAAAGAGAGATGTCTGACTCAGCTGGAGGAGGTGAAAGCGGAGGTGTTGCAGGTGCAGGGCAGGACTCAGAAGCTGATAATGAGCCCCCTCAACAGGCCCCACCTTTACTACCTGAGGGTGACAGCTTAGAAGTACGGGAGACATCAGAGGACGGGGACCCACCATCTGCCAAGCGGTCCAGGATGAGTGAGGAGGAACAGGGGCTGGGGCAGGTTAAGGTGCATGAAGAAATACCAGCACAGGCTGACTTGCTGCCAGAAGACCCAGCCCCACCAGAGCAAAGTAGTGTAATGTTTTCAATAGGTTGCATGTATCAAATGAAATTCTTGAAGATTTTAAAAGTTAAATCGTGGCTTTCATTAACTCTACCTTGTATTGCTAGGAACGGGAGAACTACTGCAGTGTATGGAGGAAAGTCGTAGAGGGGAAGAGGTCACAGCCACTGGGGAAGGTGACGAAAAATGTCATCAGAATGGAGCTCAAGGACATGATGGCTCCTTAGAAGGAGAGACGAAACCAGAGGAGGAGCACAACGGTAACGGATCTGCAGACAGCCCCAGTGACGGACAACAGTGAGTGGAGGAAGAAGGTTTATTTTTAACCTCAGTGTCTGCATAGCTCAGGTTGAGTCAAGATACGATAGACACGTTCAGTAAGCTATTTCAAGCAGGGCTGAGTTAAACATGTTTGTGAAGTAGAAGAAGAGGCTTTGGTGAGTGAGAGATTCTAGCAACTGAAAGCTTAATCAGGAACTAATTAAAACTTGAGCTCATTCACAGACTTGTTCAGTTTGTCTTTTGCACCTTACTGTGTAAATGAAAGTAAAATTCCTGTTATTTTCAGCCCTTATTGTTATTTTTGCACAGAAAGTATGCCCCCATCAGGCCAAAGTGGGTCATTTTTTTTGGCTTCTCTTTCATATACAAAATTATTTCTCTGCATTGATGTCAATAAATGATTTTTTACTGCACATTTACAAAATAGAACACCAATGGGATTCCTACTCTCCAAAGATTTTGTCAGTAATTAAGAAGTTTAAATTCAGTTAAAAATGAATCAGTCAAATTGTGTCCTGTTGGTTTCAGAATACAAGTCACATTTAATCATTTTCTGAGGGACGGTTTAGAGAAATAATTTCAACAACCAACTGGCTGTGGTAGAGTATGTGGGGATTTAAAATTTAAATTTAATTCACATCTTTGAAAGTCAGAATTTTTTTTGTGCCACTCACGGTTTTATGAAGCTTATATTCACCTGGTTTACTGCTTTTTAGTGCACAAGTGCCCAAAGGAAACTGTAATCATACTAGAATTGATAACTGCAGTATTGGACTGCAGTTACCTATCGCTAATAGCAATAAGTAACTGCAGTCCATTCACCTTAATCCAGTGCATTAAAATGTCTTCCATCTGGCATCACATCAAATGCCAGCAAAGAAGTTAACTTATCAGGCTGTTCACATTGAAACGGTCAACTGTGTCTAAAAACAAAGATCAAAATTGCGCTGTTGTGTTCTTTAAAACAAATATAGCTCGCTTAATCTACAGTGACTAACCACTGGCTTTTTCAGCCAGGGCCCTGCAGGAAATTGTGTAGAAATATGCGAGCAGCTTAACCTTCAGAGCCTGTTGGGCGCACTTTGTGTCCAAATTCACATCACGCTTTGCCTCGGTTGAAGAGCTCTCGCAGTATTTATTGCAGCAAATAGCACCTCATATCAAATGAAACTGCAAAACTTGAGCTTTCTGACAATGTTAGTTGTTTGTTGGTATGATTAATTGTTGGAAAACAAAATTTTTATTTTTCAATTTTAATTTAGTTTTAATCATAGCTACAACTTGTAAAGAGCTGTGCATCCATCTCTACACTTTTACTCTTGTTTCAATTATTCATTCAAGCATCTCAGCATTGCAAAGATATGTTAATGCTGTGATATGTTAATATCTCAGCAACGCCGTCATTGACATAAAGCCTAATATAAAATTCTTTAACTATTATCGTATCAAAAGACAGAAGAGATGGACTGTTTTTAAAAAAAAAAATAAAAAAATACAGCACATGTGGCTAGCGCTTATAATGACCAAGATAAGAGCTTTAAAGTAAAGTGAGATTATCCTGAAAATAGCCGGGGGCTCATACAGTGAGAGTTCCAGTTGTAATTTAAATATTCTGATAACAGTCTCAGTGTGTAATGATGTTACTCCGCTTCCTCAGCACATTTTCTAATAGCACTCATATTGAAGTGTGAGAGCAAAAAGCTTCACATTGTTAAATGTTTAACACTGTCAATCTGTATAATAACTAAAACAGAAGAGCCTTTTTTAGACCTGAGATATGTAAATTTATAAATGTGTTAGTATGATGGCATTATGCCATTCAGACGTACCCACAACAGTGACGCCTTAACTGTTAAAGGTCTGTTAATGAGAGTGCAACCAGTTCACTCTTGTGTTATGATAAAAGTGATTCCTAAATGTTACTTGGTCCAACCTAGTGACCACTGTGCTCACTCAAAGCTGATGCTGTTAGATGTTGTCAGATTAATGGAAAGTAGTGAATGTCTACAAGGGCATTTAAATTCACCTGCAGAAGTGTGAAATGTAATTAACAATCCACTCCGCTGTGCAGTAACACTGTGTTTAAATGGAGCGGCTCAGTACTTGCAAGTAAAGTGATCTAACTCACCAGTAATTTTCCTCTTGAGCTTTGCGCAAGTTCACACTGCGGTTTATATTCAGTGACATTTGTCCCAGGATAGGAAATTTACCTTAAATGAAGACAAGT
This sequence comes from Amphiprion ocellaris, assembly GCF_022539595.1. Taxonomy (NCBI): domain Eukaryota; kingdom Metazoa; phylum Chordata; class Actinopteri; family Pomacentridae; genus Amphiprion; species Amphiprion ocellaris. The sequence goes on from NC_072788.1 coordinate 5,992,293, forward strand.
TGTGTTCAATTAGACGCCTTTGTTTTCCCAACACTAATGAAATGGAAGATTTCATTTTAAGTGGAGCGGGTGTGCTTGCTGTGTGCTTTAATTGTTCCTCAGTTGTAAAATCTTTGACTGAGGACTCGTCCTTGTCTCTGTTCTGTCTCCAGGCTTGGATTAGACTTTAGCCAGAACCCTCAGATGCTGACTGGTGCCTGGACTGAGTACTCCAACTTTCCAGAGAATTACCTTAAAGGCTGCAAATGGTAATCTCTCTCTGTTACAAGAATAATGTGATTTTTTGAAGGTGGTAAGTTTTCACATTTATTGTGGGACATTATACAGATTATTCTTCCATAAATAAATTAATAAGACCACTACAAGGCAACCTTTTTTACATTTCGGGCCATATGAAAATATTTTCACTAGCTATTCAACTGAAGTTAAAGGGTAATTTCCAATATCTTCTTCAGGAGGGAATAGCTCAGCTGTTGAGTCATCCTCACACAATGCTATTGTTGCTTAAATGCTCTAAATGTTATGGTATAAGCTGCTTGCTCACTAACGTGCATCTGCATATATTTAGCTATGCCATTGGTGTAAATTGGAGCCTCACAGATGTTATTTGAGTGTGAAATTTTAATACTCTTGTTGTGTTCCATGTTCCCGTACTGCAACATCGTCAGTGTATGTTGTCCTCAGTTCAAAGCGCTTAATGCACCGTCATCTCTGTCTCGTCCTTCTGCTGACCCAGGGCCCCTGATGGTTCTTGTATCCTGACCAACAGCGCAGACAATGTGCTCCGTGTGTACAACCTCCCTCCAGAGATTTACAGCTACAACTGGGACTTGCTTCCTGAGATGGTGAGCACACAGATAGCTGGTCCTCAGGGGTTCTTCTGGACAGAAAAAGCGGCATATATTTCTGAAATGACAAAGTAAATGTTTTGAGAGTATGCCAGTTGAAATATCCACTTTTTAAAAACTGATTTGAGGTCAGTTCTGTACAAGAGCGGCATGTTGTTGAGCACAAGCTCTGCATGTTTGTTGTGTTAAAATCAGCTAGGTTTTCAAGGCAACCCGCTCGAGAGAATGTATTACTGAAGATTTATCGTTAGAATAAAATAGACAGTCTGTCTTATGGGTTTTGGGACATATCAAGTAGCGAGCCAATCTCTTAATTGTATTACAAGCTGGTAGACTGGGATCACTGAGCAAAAATAATTGAAATATAATCCATTTTCTTCCATTACAGAGATCTCACAGCCCTTGTGATAAGGGTAGAAAATTGAACGTTGATTGCTCTGTTTCTCACAAGTTGCCACTGGCTTTCAAAATTGAATTTCATTGTGAAGAAAAGCCTGTGATGTTTCCTTCTAGCCACCTATTTAGTATCAGCCTCAGCAGTGACGGATCCTATCAGTCATTGTACCTACATTTCTTGCTACTGTGTGTTTCAGTCTCTTATATTCCTGAGTAAATGTTTCCTTTCTGTCATCCTCTGGCAGAGTCCAGTGCTGAGGATGGCTGAAGGAGACACCATCTACGACTACTGCTGGTACCCCAAGATGAACTCGTTGGAGCCAGACACATGCTTGTGAGTTAAACCTCATCTTTGCCAAGCCGTTCCCCTCATCCTCAGCTCCCGGCAGCTGGATAGATGAGACGTTTACAGTTAACATGGCAGATGATAAAGGAGGTATCTGCAGAAAAAGCACTGTCAATTGGTTTTTAATTTACATCTCAGTTGGTTAGATTGGGATTTGTGTTGATTGTGTGATTTTCTGTGTTCTTGAGCATGTCTAATAGACTGTCCGAATGTAGAAGACATTGTTTAATGCCTCTGACTCATTCTTTGATCCCAATGGTTTGCTCTCATCATGGGAGCTGGCTGCCGGAGAGGAGAGAAGCTTTAAAAGCTTTCTGATGTGTGTCATTATGAGTGAAGAGTTGGCCTTCGTCTCGTCTGCCTCTGTCACAATCCACTCGGCTGTTTAAGGCCCGTGTTGTGTTTCAGCATTATTCAGCCCACTAACAACACTCCGGAGTCCAGACAACACCTAACGGGCGTCATGATTCCCTGACTTGAGGCTTTCCTTTTCATCTCCTTCGTTGCCTTGTGTGTGCAGCCGTGCACTCCCGCAGGTTTTTAAATCGTGGCATTTATGACATCACTGCGTTACGGAGTTGAACGCTGTGAAGTGAAGCCAGCATCAGCAACACCCGGCCGTCGGTGTGGTGAATGCTGATGGTCTGTGGTAAGAGAGGTAGGGCCATGCTAACGAGCTAAGGTCATGTTGCCAACAGTTTTCACTGTGTGCCGCCCTCTTCCCCCAGCTCCCATCATCCTCCAGTTACAACCTCCACCCTCCGGCAGTTCCCTCTGATCAAGGCCCAGGGTTGGCACCGCTCCATCCTAACAGCAAACAGCCTTCACTGTGTGAAGGAGGGCGGGGGGCCAGGAGCTGGACATCAGGACATGAGAGTTGTGTAAACAGCGAAATGATCAACAAATGTCTCGTGGATAATGAACCGCTTCAGAGCGCTGCGTGTAAATGCCAAAGCCATGCAAAGACCTGCCTGTCATTAGATCCAGGATGTCAATAGGAGCTGACGGCAAATACTCTTGATCTTCTTCAGATCGCAGCCACCTTTCAGAGGGGAGCCCCTGCAGTGCACAGCTAGATGGTCAGACGGAGTACACCGTTAAGTGCTGTGGCAGCCAGATGAAAGACTGTGGTTGATTATTAACAACATCTATAGCAGACCTGTTCTGTCTCCCGCCTGCGTTCTTCTCTCCCTCTTTTCACATCGTCATTTTGTTTCACAGTCCTCCCCCTGCGCTCCTTGAACTCTCTGTCTGCCAAGAGCTGTGTGTTGTTGATGCCCCTCCTGTAGAGAGGGAATAAGGGCCCCTGTTATGGCTCGGTTAAGTTGCACTGAGTTCTAGGCATTGCTCCAAGCTAGCAGCAGTCTAGCATTATAATTGGGCATTTCCCTGCTCTGGAATAAAGCTGTGGCTCAGAGGGGCCATAACAGAACACGGCAGCAGCGGTAGGGGCTAATTTCCTTTGTCTAATTGAGCTGCAGTGATGTTTCAGCGTTTGTTCAGCTCCCAATAATTAGAGTTAAAAAGGCATGGCTCAGTCTTTGGCCCTGATTTGAATCAATAAGACTGCACTGTCGTCTTGTCTTTATAATGAGGCATAGCACGGTGCTGTGTGTTTGTTTTGATGTATTCACATGGATGTGGTTCCGTAGATGTTAGAAACTAGAAAATGAACCAAAAGTTTTTTGATCATACTCAACAAATATACATCTCAGAAAGATCTAAGCAGCCTGTTTGATTTGAATCTGTTTTGAGCTCTTTGATTATTTTTAAGGAAAGCTATTTTATTGCACTAGTTTTTCTTTGACTGTCAGACTATGTTCATAATAACTCTCATTAATTGCTAGTCGTCCTCAGGGACAGTTAAGCACTTGAAGTATTTACTGCCTTTTTCAATATTTTGCATAATTTTGTCTGTGCTTCTTGCTGCCGCAGCTGTTTTTTTTCCATATGTTTCAATAATTTCCTTTCCTGTTAGCCAGTAAATTCACCTGGCCTCTCACCCCTCTTCCACAGTCTGGCCAGCAGTAGCCGTGACAACCCAGTCCATGTGTGGGATGCGTTTTATGGCGAGGTGCGAGCCAGTTTCCGACCCTACAATCACCTGGATGAGCTGACAGCAGCTCATTCCCTCTGCTTCTCGCCAGATGGAGCTCAGCTCTACTGCGGCTTTGACAAAACAGTCAGGGTTTTCTACACAGAGCGTCCTGGCAGAGACTGTGAAGAGCGGCCAACTGTAGGTCAGTTATCACCTCGGTGCACATGCTTTCACCTTAAACCAACTGATGTCTCACAGGTTCTTTCTCCTATCATTCCAGTTTTTCATCACATTGTCCAATAAGTTCTTCCTAATTACTTCACATCAGTGTTTTCTGTTTTAATTAGTGTTTTTAAAAAGGCCAAAGCATTATGGTGTCCGTGTGCTTTGACTAAATGCAGCTCTTCCTAAAATGAGAAGACGTTGAAAGTCAGAGATACATTTCACAACTTTATGCAGAATTTTTTAGTACTATAAGATTTAAGGTTGATCTTTTACAATAGATAAAAGTGACAGACATGCAGTCAGAGCATAATGAGGACATGGTGTGAGTGTGGGAGAAAGCAAAAATCTAACCATTTTTGAGGCTGCAGAAATAGAAAAGAAGTATAGAAGAAGAAAGGTTTAAGGAGGTTTAGTTGTGTCTGTATTTGTTTTTAGGCAATAATGTGAAGCAGACAAAGACAGACTAGATTGGCATTGAAATATATACATATACATCAATAACCCTGACTTGAAATGAGTTAAAACTGCACAATACCAGAAACAAAGGATGGTAAATGAGCTTTTAAGGACTCATGCAGACTATATTCGAGAAAAGGATGTATTCGCATTTTTTACAATATGCAAATTAACTGTGATTTTGAGTGTTTTAGCTGATTGACTGTAAATCATGTGTACTTTATAAAACAAGGGTGTAATCTTAAAGACATATTGAGTGTGGTTCCTTTACTTCCAGACTTAATAGCCTCTTAAGCTGCTCCCACATTGCTGTGTACTAATGCCTCTTAGATGATGACTAATGATGATGGTTATATGCGTTATTCATTTCAACAAATAATAAATTATGAGTTATGTAAAGTATTTATTGCAGTTTGAGAGCGGGAACTGTTTGGAAAACTCTGTTGTTTGCGGACACTCCACACAGTCTTGCATTCACAAACGATTCTGTCTGAAAATCAAAGCCCCAGACAAACAGTAAGTAAACAGAGACGTTGTGAAAAGCATATTGCAAAGGCATTTGTTTCTTTTTTCAATTAGTTGCTGTTTGACAGCTGGCTGTCACATCTTGCAGGCTGAGCAGGCTGTCACCTTGAACACACCAGCTAGGAGAGTTTTTATTGTGTACTTCTGACAAAAACTAAAGAGAACTCACTGTTTACTGTGTTGAATTCCTTATCATTGTCAAACGGCTTCAGTTCACTGAAAGGTTTTGTTTTTAATGTGCTGAAATGAACTGAATCGGTACCTTTTTTATAGTTAATGGGCTGGATATTCTAAACCATCAAGATATAATCAACAAATAGCTTTAATTTTTGAGCGAAAGGTTGAGTTTTCACATCTTTCATGTTTATATATTGTATAAGGGGTACAGGCAGCAGCAAATCTGGCAACAAATGCTTGAAATAAGTTTTTGTTTATTCTGTCTTTTTCTCAGCCATGCATTGCTGACAATTCAACACCCTGCTCCAATGGATCATTGCTGTCTATAGTCACTGGAGTGTTTGACTCCATTAACACTGCATGATAACTAAGAACTTCAAATTGTGAAGGACTGTATTCAGTCTCAAAAATAGGTTATATGATACATGTGACATGTACGTCAAACCCTCACACCTGGTTTTTTGTGTGCAAAGGAGGATGATTTGGAAAGGAATCATCCAAACACACAGAAAGAGATTATCCAAATTTGAGTTTGTTTGTGCATTGTTGAGAAATATGCTCCTCTTAGAGATGTAATCATGAATTTAGGAGCTGCCAGAAAAGTCAACTTTGAGTACAAATGAATGGAAATTGTGTTTTGTGAACTATAAAAGGCTGAAAGCTCTGCCAAATGCCACTCTCTTGTCCTCGCTGCAGTGAAAAAGCAAGGCCAGAGTGGCATCATCTCCTGCTTTGGCTTCAGCCCCTGCCAGTCTGTTTACGCCTGTGGCTCTTACTCCCGCTGTGCTGGCCTCTACTCCTGCCAAGACGGCACCCTGCTGGCTCTGCTGCCGACCCGCCACCACGGAGGCCTCACCCATCTGCTCTTCTCCCCTGATGGCAACTACCTGTACACCGGCGGGCGCAAGGTGTGAACACATCAACACACACACACACACACACACACTGTTGCACGCAGCAGCATGCAGAGAGGAGACCTGAAGGTAGTAATGCTGCTTTGTTTGATGGATTGCACACACACTGTTGGTGGTTTTGTGTGTTAAACATTCTCAAGGTTTTGCATAACAGCTTTTTATGATGGCAAAAGTCAAAAGCTAAAGGATTCACTGTGTTTTATAAAAGGTGGTGCAGAGCTTCCATGTTACAGGAGCGGTAACGTAGAGCGGCATTTGCTATTTGTAAATAGTTTTCTTCAGTGTTTATGCACAATTATTTTATTTTACTAGTCAATAATTAGGTAATGTAAGGCACCGCAATAAATTCAGCAAGTATTAAAGTGAAATCACACAGTGAAATTAGACTGTGTCTGTCTGTTTGGATTAAATATTCACTCAATAACCATTCTAACATCTAAAAAGTTAGTCATTGTGAAAATCACACTACCAACTCTACATTTTAACTATAGGGTACATTGTGGGTGTTTGAGAAAACATTTTCAGGTCAGTATAAGTAAGATAAATGGTAGATCTGAAAGTAAATAGGAAGTCACACTGAAGTAGTCTTCATCAATAAAACTTTTTTTTTTAAGTGTACAATTGCTCCACCATGACGTTAGTTGTTTTTGGCTGCTGTCGTTAGTCAGCAGCAGTTAGTGCTACAGTTTTAGACAAAGCTTCCAGCAGCTAAGTCCTGTATGGTTCAGTGTAAAAGCTTCCAAAGACCTTAAGGCTTTGAAAGGACGTCTTCAGATTTTCAGAGCGTTTACTTTAAACATTGGTTTCAACACACAGGTGCTACTTGGGGCAGAAGCACTTACTTTACAACTTTTTTGCTTATTTTCTCTACATTAACCTCACATGCACTGTATTTTAATACAGCTGACATCCCAATAAACTGTTCTCATTTACAGATATTTCTGTTTCTGCTGTCAGACCACAGAATGAGCATGAAATAGAGACCAAAACGAGGCCCTTTGAGGCTACACGTTAACCAGCAGTCACTTCCAGGTTGTGGCTCAGTGCTGCTAAAATCCCAATTTTGTAACTGCGACATTTTCTGACAAATGCACCATGTACATGAGTTAAAGACGACGGCTGTGCTGTGACTTTGGCTGTATTTTCTACTAAAGTCAGAGAACAATTACAAACTGAGGAAAAAGCATATTCTACAAGGTCAGCCTTTGTCTAACGTTTCATGTTGTTTAATGTACAGACTGAACATTTTCACTTTGTTCAGGGGTTTGACAGAAACTTCGATTTCTTTTAGAGTTATGCTACAGACGTAAAAAATATTATTTTATCATATTGGAGTGTCAAGTTTACAGTTTAATATATAAACCATTGTTTACAATGGTTGGAATGATGGAAACATGCCTGTCTGTGTCTGAACGCATGTAGGATCCTGAAATCCTGTGCTGGGACCTAAGAGAGCCTGGAAAAGTTGTGTTTTCTCTTAAGAGGAATGTGGCCACTAATCAGCGCATCTACTTTGACCTAGACCAGTAAGTTGACCAACCAGGACTCTGGTCAGTCGTCTGTGAAAGCTTGAACTGTGACAAAATGGTGACTCATTCATCCAGTTTTTGTGCGTCCCGTTTCTTCACTTGCGTTGATGACTTCATTGAAATTTCTCTTTCAACTGGTTTAGCAATGTGTGACCTGTTGGCAGCTGTGTTGTATTTTATGTCCACTTATGTTTCTTGTAGGTCCGGCAGGTACCTACTGAGTGGAGACACAGAGGGAGTGGTGTCAGTATGGGACACCCACACAGCTCCTCCTGATGGGAACGAAGAACTGCTGCAACCTCAGCTCAGGTTCCAGGCGTACTGGGACTGTACCAACGGCATCAGGTATGAGTACTAATATACTGTAACCCATCCCATTGGCTGATAACCCAAAACATCACTGAGCAATGACACAAAATTAGGATTCCAGCTTCAGTAATGATAGGACAGATAAAATATCAAACTGTTCCTTACTGCCAAATAAAGGTTAGTACAAGATAATAATAATATTCACAACATAAATTTATTTCAAAATTTAGTAAAAGTTAACATTTATGTACACTTGGGCTGCACTATTATGACCAAAATGATAATTGTTGTTCATTGATTTTAGGGACCAAGTATTTTTATTGCACTTTTACATTTAGTCCATGTTGTGCTGCATTAATGTTAATGTATAAACCTTTGTATCAGAATAAGAGCGGTCTTTATTTACTTTACATCTCCTAGAAGCAAAAGAGAATGAAACTGTAAGAAAGTCAACAGACTGCTTTGACTTTCATGCTGTGCATTTCACTCAGTTGATGCTGGACAAGGATGAATATTCAGTGAGGAAACATGAGCGACGCTATTCTTCTCAACCCTCACGTGGCAAGGTGGTTGAATGAGTTTCTTGTGTTGTTTTGTGGCTCTTCGTTCTTGCTTAATACCACTTTCTCCAAATCTAAAGTACTTCCAAGTACAAGGTGCTGCATTCATAACGGTAAGGTGAAGCCAACACATGCCATTAATAGTGCAGCTCGAATAAACACTATCTTTAGTGTGTGGTGCAATGAAGTTATCAGGTCGGGATGCCCTCAGTTCCTTGTGTTCCCAGCCATGACCTCCCAGGGCCCTCGGCACAATCCTGCTAAAGTTCCCACCTACCTGACCAGTCGGCCGTGTACACCATTTGCTACACAGTCACACCTCACACCCCAACGCTCCCACTACGATCCTCCCTCCTTTAAAACTCCATCTGTGTGTCTAAGAATAAATAAAGCCGTACAGAACAGAATTAGGTATAAACCAACACTATTTATTTATTACACTGTTTATTAACTCAATAACACAATATAGAAAACAAATGAATAAAACAGATTTGGCTCTGATGCCTGGTAATTAGTCCAGTTTTCACAGTATTTTTTAAGAGTTGTAAGTGAACCTTTTGAGACTGGAAAACCTGAGTTGTGTTTCATCACACACACATGAACACCTTTGGCACAAAGTCACACAACACCGCTCTGGAAGTGACTGGTGAGAAAGGCATGGAGAAGCTCTGTCCAGCGAGGTTAGCAAGACAGAGACACGCTACAACTGAACACATCCAATTTCTCGTCATATTTAGACAAGTCTGCCAGTGAAATCCCTCAATAATTTCCCCTTTTGGTTTTCTCCAACAGAATAAGCAGACAGGTGAGAACAGGAACTGGTGTCACGTATTGTCACCGGGGTAACGGGGTTTATTGAGGGGCATTATGATAACCCAGATAATCTGATATGGAGAGGACAGAAAAGATTTTATGCAGCTTTTGGGATGTGAGGGACAGTTACGATATACAAAGAATGAAGTGCTATTACTGTGAATCAGTGATGCCCACTTCCAGCTCTGGTTACATATATTAGGCATATTGATGGAGAATGTTTGTATTGGGCCTCAGTACAAACAGATAGCACAACAACTGTGAACAGATGAAAGTAAGCAATTGTCAAATTTCGGTAATTCAGTTATGTTCGGTCTGTTTTTCCGCCTGATTGCCCTGCTGTGTTATGCTAGTCGGGTCCTCTAATCATTTCTCACAAAAGCAGAGCAGAGACAAACAAATGATCCGAAGCATTTCGGTGAGAACAGCTTCTAATTTCAGAGTTAAAATTTAGTGAATCATATTGCTGCTTTGTGAGAACAGAGAGCAATAACTACATCTCCTGAATGTGTAATTTACTTTATGTTTGTGCAATTTTCTATAGAAGGGAGGAAAGTGGCAAAAACATTGAACTTATTTTTAATCAAAGTCAGGTTTCTTTATATATCATGGTAATAAATGTGTTGTAATAAATGTCAAAAATAACATTTCAACCTCAGTTCAGCTGCTTTTGGATGGTGAAATAAGTCACTGAGGTCCTGCTAGTCCTGCAAAAACACACTTAATGTTTGCATTAAACCCTTGACTTTCCATCATTTTCTTTTCACCTGTCTTTGTTTTGTTCTCCTCCACAGTATCCATCCCTTCATGCCACTGCTGGCGACATCCAGCGGCCAGCGGCAGTTCCCGTGGCCGGGCGACAGCGAGGGCGACTCGGCCTCCGACACCGAGGGAGGCGGTGCGGTGATGTCGCAGCAGGAGGTCCGGCAAGACAACGCCCTGACGCTGTGGTGGGCCGGACCTCTCGGCCCTGCCGCCGAGGAGAACCGAGACCACAACACGGCGGCGGCGGAGGAAACCTGAAGCTCTGTTAGTTCAGCCAGTCGACACAAATTGAGTTACACTTGCCATGTGATATTTCTTTGTGGAATGTTTGGTGTGCGTACAGCTAATTATGGGTCAGTCATATTCTTCTTTCCGCCAGCAGAAACAGGAAGGTAGAAAAGCATCACTGGATTGGTTTACATTCTACACATTTACAGTCCAAATATATTTAGACTAGATTCAATTAAGTCTTAACATATCACCTGCAAGTTTACAGTCTGCACAGACACCGTACTCTCACTTTCTGACTTAAAGGATTAAGAAGTGTTTCACATTGAGACAGTACAAAACAGACCTTCAGCGGTCTGTGTCGGAAGACTAGACGTGGTTTTAATGCCAATTTGGTGAAAAGGAATTGCCAAGGTTATGGTTTAAAGCAAGGAGGTTTTTTTCAAAACCTTTCTCAGGCTGAGATAAGAGGTGAGTTATGTAAAGAGTGGATACAGAGCCAAATTTCCTTTTTGTTTACCTTTCTTATTTAATAGGGAGTCTCCATCCTGAAATGGATCAGTTTAGTTGAAGTGAAAGCCTCGTTGTGAAGCGGCTCAGCATCTCCAGTCTGAGTGGTGTCTGTGGGAGTGTTTGTGTTCGTGGCTGTAATGCTGCCCCTGAGATTCCTCACTGCTCTAGTTACAGTAAGTGCCATTTGTTCTGAAGCTTTGCTTTTGTAAACCGAGGGGATCTCCTGTTTTTACCTTGTTTTTTAAAGTACCAGATGCACCGAGTCGTGTCGCTCTGTGCATGCCCACAAATGTATATTTTTGTAAAGCCGTGAGGACGATTCTAATTTTCGAATGTATACTCTATAAGCAGCTCGCTCGATTACTGTAACTTCATAACAATCTGTGAACGTCTTTAGTTAGTGGGGTGCAAATGGAGTGTCTTATTTTTTTCTACGGATTGTGGTCAGATTACATTTGTACCCATGTGAGTGGTGACACCGCAGCACAAAACGTGTTTGAATAGTTAATACCGCAGTGATTTGTTCAGCGCTTATGTTGCCATCAGTGGGGTGTGCTTTGCTGTTAGAGTCTCTTTGCAGGTTGGTCAGAAGCTCAGCACGCTCCAGACAAAGCCTTGTATCCTTAGACACAAAAAAATCAATGAATTTTTGAAGCCTCTGCTCATTCACTTGTTGGAGCTCAAATTCTTTGCCAAGCAATAGCAGCTATGAGTTTTGTAGCTAATGTTGCACCAAACTAATTTTCGCGCCACCAGGAAACATTAGGAACCGCACCGGCCTTGAAGATGTCAAATCAGTCTCTAGATAGACAGCTCTGTCTGCAACAGGTGGTTTTCTGGTGATTTGATTCAAGCTGGAGTGCATTAAAAGCGTATCTCAACATATTCACGGTCTAACTCTTTTTTTTTCCAGCATATTTTCTGTTAACAGCGGTTCGGTGTGGAATTCCCTGTAATAAATCATCAACGAATGCAAGATGATGTTACACTTCGGCCAAGAGGCAGCTCTTAAAAGCTAAAGGGACTGTTGGCTTTCGCTTATGAGATGGAAACTATTCATAGCTTTCACCTTTCCCACACACATTCTGTATGAATGCGCACACACTTGTGTATTTGATTGTCTGAAACCACAGGGGCACGTCGAGCAGAGAGCCAAGTTGGAGAGCCGCGCTGTTGTGTTGTGCCGGTTGCTTAGCGACCGTCTCCGCCTTGGGAGAGGAAAGTAGGTAAAAAGACGACGAGATGGAAAATTGGGGCCACAGAGAGAGAAAAAAAAACGGCAAACAAGTGCAATAAATAATCCAGTGGCGTAGTGATTGCTACTTGTTTGTCTGATGGCGTGGACTCATCTTAATCTCAGCCCGAGCACGGAGTCAAGTGCGTGTGGTGATGAGTGATATTTCGCTGCCTGTCACCTCTGCTGTTAGCTTTTAGAGGCAGAAAATGGTTATGACAGAAGGATGCTTGGGGTTGAATCAACTCAATCTATGGCCATGAGATTCTTGTTGAGCTTTCTTTATTTCACATCCAGTCAATAGAGCTTTATTTGATCATGCCCTGTGACTTGATTTTGCAATAATCAAAGGAAACAGGAGGCACCGAAGCTCAGCTGAAGGTGTCAGAGCAACAAGTATGAATACAGATGAAGTAGAAGATCACAGTATTCACATTTTAAGCTTCTCTAATTGGACACGGCAGTATTGGCTGAGATTACTGTACACGGTGTGAAAAGACAAGTCTGAGGGTTTTAGCATCTTTCAGCTCGTTGCTTTGGTTCCAGTTTGATTCACTCCTGCTGCCCTCATCAAACTTGACAGAGTTGCCCAATAGCTGCTGAACATCTTGACTTTTTTGGCCGCTCACGTTTTCCATGTCAGTGAAGTTTAAAACTAATGCTTTCAGATCCTCATAATCAGATGCAGCATTTTTACTCCGTATGTAAGACATGTAGGGTGTAAATATGAACAAAATATATCTCAACTTTAAAAAAACAAAACAAAAACATTACAAAAAGTGTATTTCTTCCACACCAGACAAACAAAATTGGATCAGTATCACTATATAACGTGAAAAACTTTAACGTCAAGATGTTTTGTATACTATTATGACATACAACCTTATTACATTAAAACTAATTTTTCCTGTTATAGTTATACACCATATATCTCATTCTAACATCAAACTTGTCACATTATAACATGCTAACTTGTTATATCAAAAGTTATTATAACATCAACAGGTTTGACAGTATGACAGTAATTAACGCGTTACAATGTAAATAATTTGAAATAATAAGCTTTCATATAACATGTTAACTTATTTAAGCGTTAAAAGTTTACATTAGTGTGATTTTTTTGCATTATAATGTGATAAATTTAATGTTGCAACGTTTTGATCACATTAGTCATGTTCTTCACACATTGTTTACTCACCTACACACCAGTTTCATATTATAACAGTACAATTATCACATTACAACATGAAAGGTTTGTCTTGTTTTCCTCTTCATGTTGTTATAATCATGATTTATTAAAATCTGGGCGTTCTTTGCTGCTCAGCACCTGCTGCAGTGTTTATGACGAGCTGTGAATCAGACTCATTTCCTTAATTCTCCATTTCACATTCAGCACTTTCATTTTTTTGCAGTTTTTTTCAGTGCACTACTTACTCTAGTATTCAGTGTTTTAGCCCCATAGTTGGTTTAATCCAATGACAATCACAGATCAAACGTGTAACTATTCCTGAATGTTAAATTAAGGTTTTATTTTCATGCTTTAAACATCTCCCCACTGGACTAGCACCATCAACTGCATGTGGTTGATGTTGATTTCAATAGTAAATTTAATGGTTTTCAGTGAAGTCCCACTATGATGTTATGAATAATTAGCGACTTGTGCTCCCTACCTAGAATGAAATTCTTGAGGAAACACTCCACAACAGTCGTGCTTAATTAAATTCTGAAGATTTGTCATACGTGTCGGAGATGCTTCTCTGTGCTGCTGTGCCTCTTGAAGCCATGTAGGCCAAACCTTGCTGCTGTCACACAGATGACAGTGAAGGCGTTATCTTCATCCCAAGGTGGCTGCAGGGTACTCTTTCCAATTGTGCAGTTAATGAGCCAATCCACGTCAAGTGTTCTGTGTTTCTGTGCTCTGTGCCTCCATTTACGTCGCATCCTGAGTGAGTCTCCATGGCCTTGCATAAGTGCCTTCCATTAGACAGCCACGCACACACACACTCACCAGTTCCAGCGCTCATCACCAGGGAGTGTGCAGAATAGTAAGTAAAGGGATCTTGATATTAAGAAAGACATTTGAAAACAATTATTCAAATCGCTGTCTGCCTGTTGAATCTCCTAATCCCACAGTGAAGCACTCAAGCAAACACTCAGTGGTGTGACCCCGGCTGAATTAGCATGGAGGAAAAGAGGAGCTCTGAAGCCTGAGATGCTAAAATGTCTAGACTGCTCTCTGGTTTGTCACTCTCATGCTGCCTTTGAAAGGAAAAGGCTTTTTAGAACATGAAGCGGAGGAAACAGATTTCCTGTAGCTTTTAGAGGTTGTCATACATGGCATTTCTCAAAATGTCAAAGGGACGGCTCCTTTATCTCTGCGAGACTTTGAATGTGTTTGGCAGCCGCTTAGCAGAGGGCTTCATCCTGACCCGGCTCTGACACGCCAGCCGAGCCGAGTTGTTACATCCAGTTTTCTTCAGAGTTAATAGATTATGTACAGCATCTTCACAGCCGCCACGTTACTTGGTGCACTTGTCAGTCAGCGGCTCACACTTTCAGGAAATGTATCAGTTAAATGTAAACCATTCAGACGCGTATCAACTGGGTTACATTTGGGCAGTGGAGCAAGATCTGCAGCCATAGTGTATCAGCCACAACATTAAAACCAGCTGCCTGAGAGAACAGCTCTGACCTTTTGGAGCATGGAGGGGTGTCCTGTGGTGTCTGGCGCCGGAATTTTGGCGGCAGATCCGTTGGATCCCGTGGTTTGCCGAGTGGTGCATCGTCTTACGGATGCTTGATCATATTGAGATCTGGGAGAGTTTGGAAGCCTGGTTGACTTCTTGTCGTGTTCCTTGAACTGGTTCTGAGCAGTTTTGGTGGTGTGGCAGATCCTGTTGGAGCTCATTCTTGATGTTGTTGGAGAATATGGTTGCCATTAGACGTGTCTTTGATCTGCACCAATCTTTAGCTAGGTGGTATATGTCCAAGAGACATCCACATGAATGCCAGAACCCAAGGTTTCACAGCAGAACATTGCCTAGAAACAGAACTTCACTTGTCATTAGTTAATGTTGTGATTAATAGTTGTTCATTTATATCACTAAAGCAGTCATAACGTTGGTCCTTGGCCTATTTGTGACACCAAAAAGAGGATGAAGGATTATGTTTTCTCCTGACATGCCATCCACACTTTCTACTTTTCATTTATTTGTCAGACCACGCACAAATACATGGATCTTGTGGAGAAAAGACACAGAGAAGCTCATTTCCATCTGCAATCCCTGTGCAGTTAGACACAAAATTACATACAAAATATGAACATATGATGCAACGTATACATAGTTTAACAACCTCACACCCCTAATCCGATCCCCATAGCACAGATACCACATAAAAAAACACACACATACTCCCCCATTCAATCCCATCAGGTATAGAGATGCTACGTCTGTGTCTGGTTAATGTAATTAAAACCCACTTTTAGCAAAATGTGGAAAAACCATATGTTCCCAGGTTATCAGGGAGCTTATTACATTTCTTATGGTCGCTTTAGAGATATCAGAAAGCCACTTTCTGAGCATCAAGGGTGTATTAGCAGTAACACAATGACAAATCCAATGAGCCAATCCTGTCGACTCACAGGGTGGAACTTTCTGGATCATTATTCTGCTGGTTTGAAACGTGACTGAATTACTACAGTTTTACAGCTTGCCATTGTGTAGCAGGAAGAAATTTTACAGTGTTTGATTGGAGTCGTGAGCTGGTATGCTCGAGCTGCATGAAAAAAGAGGCTATAGATCTGCAAGGCAACAAAGTAGAGTAAATGTAAGTCATTTTAAGGCAGAATGGGATTACTTTAATGGAAAAAAATCTAATTATGTAACTTTGATAACACAGAGGTGGATTTTTAGGGGTTTAATCAACAACTGACCCGTCCTGCGGGTCAAAATTGACCCGTTTTAAAGTTTGAAAATGTGGGGAAAAATACATTTTCACAGTGAAACTTCTGATGTCCACATTTTCAACATTTATAGGAAATCTTTGAACATTTTTTGGTGGAAAAAAACAAAATGTTAAAAACGTTTCATAAGAACATTCACAAAAAAAAATCAAGCGAATTTCGCTAGATTTTGGTTGATTTTATTTTAATGTTCTTAAAGAAAATATTAGAAGTTTTCCTGATATACATGTAATCACTTTAGATATTTTAAAGATTTTTTTGGAAGATTTTTACACATTTTTTGAAAATATTTCCAAGAATTTTCTTGCCAAATTTGGGGGATTTTTTTTATTTTTTTTTAAATAAAACTTTTAAGGGAAACTTTTAAGGAATTATTGGAATTTTCTTCCTGAAGGTTTTGCAAATTTTCAGAAATTTGGGGAATTT
Organism: Amphiprion ocellaris; assembly: GCF_022539595.1. Taxonomy (NCBI): domain Eukaryota; kingdom Metazoa; phylum Chordata; class Actinopteri; family Pomacentridae; genus Amphiprion; species Amphiprion ocellaris. The sequence continues at coordinate 6,008,559 of NC_072788.1, forward strand.
TTTTGCTGAATTTTTTGATTTTTTTCAGACAAGGAAACACAATTTTTTGGTGTCCGTAAAAGAGGACAACAGGAGGGTTAAAGTACCTCTCTGGTTGTCGACTTAATCTATAAAAACTCATCTCTGTGCGTGAAAGTTAACCATTTAGATGTTTTTTTCCACAGAAATAATCCCTTCTTAATTGGACCTTTACACTGTTGCTTAATCTAGAATGTGCAGATCTATATAGTTTCTGCCTTTTTTAGCTGCAGCCTGAGCACACCAGCTCACCTGAGATTTTGCTCAAACATTGTAAAACTACTGTTTGCTACACAATGGCAAGTTAATTTACTGGGGTAAAGATTTCTGGCTTCATAGTTGTTGAGTTTCTTGTATTTCTAAAGATAGCTACAGTAGGGGAAATAAGTATTTGATCATACAATGACTGAGCAGCCTTGGCGGAGTAATACGCTCTCTGAGTACTTTTCTTGTTTTTGTATGTTACCAAAATCATGAAATATGTAGGAGATCAAACACTATATTTCCCTCTCTGTATGTTGTATTTCATCATATTAGGTTTAGAACACAAAGGATAACTTTACAGAAAAAAAAAGTGTGCTCTTTTGCCTCCTTGAAAGTGAATGAGGGATTAGACCGAGAGTAGAAAAAGCCTGGTGAAAAATGAAAGCAGCATCCTGGCCTTTACCTTCTAACAATGGACTCTTTGGCTAATATATGCTACTGTTCAAAGTTTGGGGTCACTTACAGATGTTCTTATTTTTAAAAGAAAATCTGTCTTATTCAATGAAGATAGCATTAAATTAATGAGAAATACAGTCTAGACATTGTCAATGTGGCTGGAAACGGCTGATTTCTAATGGAATATCTCCATAGAGGTACAGAGGAACATTTCCAGCAACCATCACTCCTGTGTTCTAATGCTACATTGTGTTAGCTAATGGTGTTGAAAGGCTAATTTATGATTAGAAAACCCTTGTGCAGTTATGTTAGCACATGAATAAAAGTGTGAGTTGAATTGTCTGGATGACCCCAAACTTTTCAACAATAGTGTTTGTCAAAATAAGAAGAGAACTTGGTAATTATACTCGCTTAGCGTCACAAAGCGCAGCCTCACATGGCCGAGTTGTCCTTTCCGTGTCTTCAGTCTCGTACCTTCTCATGATCAATGTCTTACCCTGTTAACACTGGTTAGGATCGCAGCTCAATCCCAAAATAATAAACGTCTTCACGACTAGAGACCGAAACACCTCATTGTTCACAGACAGAAGTTGAATGTTGTTTTCACGTCGCCACGGTTCCCGCTCATTATAAACGGACCGATGTGAAGTTCAGATGACTTGAGGTTTTCTCCCCTTCCAACGAATGAATCTGCGGGGATATTTTTATAAGTCCCAGCCAACCAATTTCATCAGCCGCCAAAATAGCCGCGTTCCTACGAATACATCCCATTTCCATTCCAAAAGGCTGCAGCTGCAATTGATGTGTCCTTGTTCTCTGGTTTACATTAGATGTGAAAATAATTGGCACCTGCACTCCTGCACATGCTCTGAAGCCGGGGAGAAAGCACAGCGCCAGAGGTTTCATTTCACTCCACGGTCTGATCTCCTCCTATTCACTCCAGATGTTGAGGCGAACACTCGGATATCTATCTCAAATAGCTGCGAAGATTAATACAGAGTAAAGATGTGTCGTATCATTTTCCACTGTTGCCGACAAGTGCCGACGAGTGGCTCTGCATTGATATTTCACACGGACACAGAAGCCCTCATACATATAGAATAGTGTGTGATTCTACCTTCACCTCATCCTCTTCTCATCCTCTCCCAATCTCCTCTTCCTGCTCTACACACATTCCCTCTGGCAATCTCCCTAGCTAGTTATCATGAGAGCGAGCCTACTGAAGTACATTAAGCATCCAGTATCCCAGCCGGCCCTGATAGATTGGATGTGATCTTGGCGGTTTAGCGGGTGTGCGTTGCCCGGGGAGAGTAATTGCTTGCGTAATTGCACTCTGGGGAAAGGTAAAGTAACATGGGCCTAAATTCATCCTCCTACCTGCCCCCAGGCTGCTGCGTGGACGACCCCAGTCCCAGCATCTGCCCGTCCTCACCCCCTTCGCAGCAACTGGAAGGGGGAGGTTTACGGAGGACTTGAGGCTCTGTGGTGTCGTGGAGGTGGAAGCAGGTGGAGCAGGTCAACGAGAGGCACTGAGGAGACAGATGGAGGAGGAGATTAGGATCAGGAAGGAGGCGTCCCGCTGGTAAAATGAGAAGGTGCGTAGAGGAGGAGGAGATGGAGACACGCAGAGGCTATGAAAGACCGAATCAAAGTGAGGATAGATGTGTGTGTCCTGCAGTAAAGTTCCTCATAAAGATACTGAGAATCGATTTACGACTTTTACAGTGTATGATTGGAGTCGTGAGCTGGTGTGCTGGAGCTGCAGTGAATGGCGAGTGAAAAGAGAGGCAGGGATTCTAGAGCAAAGGTGTCAAATTCACCTTAGTGAAGGGGCCGCATTCAGACCAATTTGATCTCAAGTGGACCAGAAAAATCAGAGCATAATAACCATAAATAATGACAACTCCAAATATTTCCCTTTGTTTTAGTGCAAAGAGTATGCTCTGAGAACCTTCACTTTTAATGAACTGTTTTTTTTACAAAACATCATGAACAACCTGAAATTTCTTCAGAAAAATAAATGATATAGCATTTTATTTTATGATCAAAAACAAAAAAGGCAAAAAAACAACAAAAATATTACAAAAATGAGACACAAAATGCCAAAAACGAGAAACAACACGACAAAAAATAAAAACGACATGAAACAAAAGAGACAAAAAATTAGACAAAAAAAGTTACAAAGTGACAAAAAAATGGACAAATGACAAAAGTGAGACAAAAAAGACAAAACCAAGAAACAAAACTGCAAAAAATAGACAAGCAAGACAAAAAGGAAACACAAAATGACAAAAACATGAGACAAATGACAAAAGTCAGACAAAGAACAACAAAAAATGACAAAAATGAGACACAAAACGACAAAAAATGAGAAAAACGACATGAAACAAAACAAAAAGACAAAAGCGACAAAAAAAATGGACAAACAAGACAAAGACAAAAGCGAGAAACAAAACAAAAAAAATAGACAAGCAACACAAGCGAGACATAAAGGAAACACAGAACAACAAAAACATGAGACAGACAAAAGTCAGAAAAAAACAAGACAAATATTACAAAAACGAGACACAGAACGACAAAAGAACAACAAGTAATCTAGTATTTTACTTTATGATCAAAACAGCTTGTCAAAATCTAGAAATCATTTTAAATTTACAATTTGCAGTGAATGTCTTCTCTGTAATTTTTACTCTTTACAAAGTCGTCCCGCAAGCCGGATTGGACCCTCCGGACACATGTTTGACACCCCTGTTCTAGAGTTATGTCTAAGTTATTTTAAGGCAAGAAATGGTTTTGTTTTTTTTTTTACCTTATTATGTAGGACAGTGGAGAGAGAGACAGGAAACATGGGGAGAAGAGTGGGGGAATGACATGCAGCTAATGGCCATAGGTTGGAATCAAACCCATGACCCATAAATAGGGGACTATAGCCGTTATTTATGGGTCCCCTGCTCAGCCAGCTAAGCTGTCGGGGAGCCCAAGAAGTGATTATTTTAATGGGGAAAAAAATCCAATTTTGCCACTTTGATACCAGGAGATGGATTTTTAGGGGTTTAATCAACGACTGGAGAGGGATTTAAAAATGAAATGGTTGCAAAGGATTCTACTCTCTCCTTACTCTAAAATCCCTGGTAATCTCCTTTGAGCAAAATAATATAGATCCTTTAAATGACAGAGCTGCTGAATTGTCAACAAACCAAGTATCTGAGTACAAAAATCCAATTCCTAAGATGTGATATATTCTACTTATTCATTATATCAGTCATGATGCTTTTGTTGTTTCCTGTCCAAGACTTTTAAAGTTCCTCTAGCTGTTGATTTGTGTGTGAAAATGTTTAACCCTCGTGTCGTCCTGCGGGTCAAAATTGATCCGTTTTAAAGTTTGAAAATGTGGGGAAAAATATATTTTCACAGTGAAACTTATAGTGTCCACATTTTCAACATTTTTGGGAAATCTTTGAACATTTTTTGGTTAAAAATGTTTCTTAAGAACATTCACATAAAAATCAACCAAAATCCAGCGAAATTCACTGGATTTTGGTAGATTTTTTTGTGAATGTTCATAAGAAAATAGAAGTTTTACTGATATATATATATGTAATCACTTTATATATTTTTAGGATTTTTTTGGAAGATTTTTACTCATTTTTTGGAAAATATTTTCTTGCCAAATTTGGGGGATTTTTTTTTTTTTTTAAATAAAATATTAAAGTGAAACTTTTAAGGAATTATTGGAATTTTCTTTCTGAAGGTTTTTTGCAAATTTTCAGAAATTTGGGGATTTTTTTTGCTGAATTTTTGGATTTTTTTCAGACAAGGAAATAATATTTTTTGGTGCCCGTAAATGAAGACAACAGGAGGGTTAATCAATCAGCAAAGTTCATTTTGCTCCTGGAGATGTGTTACTTAGATAAGGAATGTGTAACTTAACAATTGTTTGGGGGTCTTTTTCCCCATAAACACACTCATAAACATACTCACTAGCGCATTTGGTGCGCTAGTGAGTATTTATGTAGGACGACAGTGTGTGAGGTGTATGACAGCATAAGAAACCTGTAAAATATTGCCAGACTTCTCATTTGAAGTTAGTTTAGGTCTCACCTGTGGTTTTACCTGGTTTCATTCTGATTCTCGCTTACAGCTGGATGTAATGCAAATAAAGCTGAAAACCAGTGAAAACCAGTCACCTAGTTTTATGCCAATGTCAATCTTCAACATGAAGGTTGTGACCACTCCAAGGACGTCAGTACAAATCTGAGGTTCTGCAAGGTAATTAGCCAAACAGCAAATTGCCAATAATAATGGATTTTTCTGTTATTCTTCTCTAATCGTTGCTTTGTTTCCCTCTAAAGCACAGCACAGTTTTTCTCTTCAGGCCTGTAAGAAGCTCTCATATGAAACGAACTAATCTCAGTTTGTTTCATATGAGAGCGTGTTAAGAGGAGAAAATCAGTGTTTAGATCAACAACTCATAGATAATGTGCATTCAGTCCATAGGGGTTGAAAGGTCATCAGCCAAACAGCTTAAAAACGTCAATAATTGAAATTATTCATCGTAAAAACGATTTATTCTCATTGTAGCAAAGCCTTTATTTGGGACCACAACAATCAAACCATTATTATAATTACTTACAAGTTTTTGGCATGTCTTCACCTGGATGGGTTGAGGTTGGACTGATCTTCAGTTTCTTCCACAGATTCTTGAAAGGATTCGGCTCTGAACTCCAAAATATTGTGATCCATTTTTGATCACTTTGTGTGTTTCCGATCATTGTCTTGGTGGAAGGTCCAATGCTGCCCAAGGCCAAGATTTTCTGCAGACCATGTGGATGTTCGTGATTCTTGTAGACCATCCTTCATGTAGACCAGCCTTGTGCCGTGTCTTCAGTTGTTGGTACCAGAATTGATTCACCAGGATGTTCTTGGTGATGATCCTTGGGTTCTTCTTGACCTCTTGCACCATCCTTGGGTCACTTTTGGCCTCTTATTATCATCTTTTTTTATTATCATCTTTTTACGGTTGAATAATGTGTTGTTCACTTGAAAACACTTAGATATGTGCAGCTCTTTGGTTTTAGCCATGACTTGCAATTGACGACCAACCAACTAGAGAAGAAACCCACATAGAAGTAGTTGGAATGCATTGTTAACACCCCTAACTGTTATTTCCAGCTAAAAAAAAAACTACTTGTCAAATACAAATTGACTATGTTTGTCTTGCATATGACTATTGGGCCCTTAACTGCCTTTAATCTGAAGTATTTTAAGTATTGATTTTCTTTCTCGTATTCTGTTACCATATAAACACTGTTCAGTTTTCTACTGACAGTCTGGGAAGAAAACAACCTTAAAACAGGCTTTTAGCTCCACATTTTGGCCTTCCCCTGCGGATGGAGCTGCTCAGCTGTCAAAAGAGACGTCTAGTTTGTTATCACATGACCCAAGCATAGATTTTTAGGTCCTGTGATAGCAGGCGGTCATGCATGTCTCTGTTCAAGGATGGTCTCAGGTGTCCGATGTGAATGGCCTGTTTTATTTTTGTCCAGCCATCCAGGAACTCCCACTCGATGGCTTTGATCCGTTCCCAGCCGAGAACGATACAAGAAAGAAAGTAGAGACTCGCAAGTTAAGAGCGGCACTGAGGGACGTTGAACTGAGGTTGAGGAATGCCGTTTCCAATAAATCTCCCACTAAGGCAAGGAGGACTGTCTTTTTAAATACATTTCTTTGTTTCTTTCTTACTTGTGCTTTTACTTCCATTTTTGTGCATTGCTTTGTGAGACAACAGAGTCAAACAACACTCAGAAATCAAGCAGATTTAGTATAAATTTGCAAAATGCAAAACTTTAAAGCAGGGGTGTCAAACGCATTTTAGTTCAGGGGCCATATTCAGCCCAATTTGAGGTCGGACCAGTGAAATCATAACATAATAATCTGTAAATAACCACAACTCCAAATTTTTCCTTTGTTTTAGTGCAAAAAAAGTACATTCTGAAAATATTCACATTTAAAGAATATGATAAAATATTATGAACAACATGAAATAGCAATATTATGCCTCAGTTGATCATTCATGTCAAATATATTACAAAAGTGAGACAAAACAAAACAAAAAAGAGACAACAAATTTGACAAAAAAAATTACAATGCGACAAAAAATTACAAAAATGAGACAAAAACCCACAAATGAGACACAAATGATGAAAGCGAAAAACCCAAAAATAGACAACACCAGCGAGACAAAAAGGAAACACAAAATGACAAAAAAATTAGAGAAACGACACAAAACAAAACAAAGAGAAAAAATTTGACAAAAAAGTTACAAAGCGACAAAAAAATGGACAAAAATGAGACAAAAAATTACAGAAATGAAACAAACGAGATCAAAAATGACAAAAGCGAGAAACATTACGACAAAAAAGTAGACAACACAAGCGAGATGAAAAAAAGACAAAACGACACAAACAATGAATAAAGCAGAACACAAAATGATAAAAATAAGACAAAAAACACAAGCAAGACAAAAAGGAAACAAAACGAGAAAAACGACAACAACATGAGGCAAACGACAAAAAAAAACAACAAAAATGACATACAAAATGACAAAAGAACAATGAGACGTGTAATATTTTGCTTTATGATCAAAATAAACTTATGGTCTAGAAATTATTTAAATTTATAGTTTTACAAATTTACAATCTGCAGTGAATGTTCTCTCTGTCATTTTTATAAAATCGTCCTGTGGGCTGGATTAAATGCCAGTTTGTTTACATGATGTCACTAGTTTTTTTTTTGTTTTTTTTTTTTAAAAAAGGGAAATTAGGAATAATTTCTTATATTACCACAGTCTGTGATATGTTGATGACTGACACCAAAATTGGTTCCAATAGATTTTTTTTTGTAATGTAATGAATGTCTTTTTAAATGCATTTCTTTGTTTCTTACCTACTTGTTCTTCTACTTCCATTTCCGTGCATCACTTTGTGAGACAGTTGTATCAAACAACACTCGGAAGTCAAGCAGATTCAGCGTGCAACTGCTAAATGCAACACTTGAGTGCCAAAGCTTTTTCTATTCAAACTAAATTTGGGTAAATTGGGGCTATTATTGGAATTTGAGTCAAAGTCAAAGCAGCACGAACACACAGAGGCTGCTTCTGTATGTAAATGTGAGTGTGAGAGAGGTCAGCTGTCAGGTACAAATTACTGACTGATGCAGAATCAGCGAGTCGCTCTCTACAATCCATATGTGTGATCTGCACATCACATGTTGCTCAACCCCTTCCCCTGCCAACCCACACACCGACTCCCTGTGTCACAGGAAGATATGAGGAGGTGCGTTACTGCTGAGGAGGAGGAGGAGGAGGAAGCTCGCAGGGACAGACAGATGCTGAAGGATAAAGACACGCAGCTGAGATCTATCAGCTGCAAGGCGGGCGAAGGGGTGGCGTGCTCTGACAACGACCCGCATCCTCACAGATCCGCACCACCCTCTGTGTGAATTTCATTCCCATCAGGGTGCATGTTTTCCTGTCTGAGGTCTTTGCGTTGTCGCCGTCGTGGGTTTTGTCTGCGCCGGTCTGTGCGTGCGTGTACACGTGTCTATCCTTAACCTTAACCTGTGCACCGTGTGCATAATGCCAACCATGCACTTACTGTGATTGCTTATGTTTTTTTTTTTTTGCTATACATGCTGTGTGAAAGTGATGCTTGTGTTTGTGTATATGCATGTATATTTATTGTGTGTGTGTGTGTGTGTGTGTGTGTGTCTGGCAGCTGTTGCAGAGTGTAGCAGAGTCACGAGGGAGAGGATGCGGTTATGAAGAAGAGTTGAAGGTCGGTGCAGTAAATGAGGTCAGCCCGAATAAATGAGCGCTAATAAACACCAACACAGCCGCTGTGAGCGTACAGAAAGCATCTCCAAACTCCACAGAGTACATTCAGCTATTCACATCTGATGTAGGTGGTATCCTATAGCTCTGCAGTTTAAAAAAAAAAAAAAAAAAGACTTATCTTCCTCGCACAAGCAGAACGAGAGCCACAAGGCAGCCAGTTTTCCCACACAGATTTCCCAGACAGAGCAGAAGGTTTGTTTTTCATGCCAGCTCCACCTCTGAACTGCTGTTGTCTCTAAACCAGTCTATCTTCCTCCACTACATTTAGCTCTGTCATCTGCCCTGCCAAGGTTTCTGGAGGTCAGTGCAACAGAAACAGCTCCATCTCTGCTCTTTTTTCTTTCTTTTTTTTCCCCTGTCTCTGACCAGTTCTGTAAAATCTCCCCACTGTATTTGTTTCTAGTTTGGATCTCGTATCCTGCAATTACAATTTTAGTCAAAAGCATGCTGTAATTTTGCAATCCAGAGGAAATATGTCTGCACTTTCCTTTCCTTCAGCCTGCGGACTGGTTTGATGGCCCTGCATGATCACTCATCTCTTCTGCTGCAGTGCCCTTGAGCATGACAGCGAGTCACTTCCAACTTCAGGTCTGCTGTTCTTGTAGATACGACTTTTCTGTAATTCTTCATCCTCCCTCGCTGCATTCTCCTCTGTCTCCATCTCCGTCTTGCTTTCATTTCCTTTCTTTCCCTGGCTGTGCAGGAACAGCAGGCGGTGTTGCACGGTGCAGCAAGTTTTCCCCTCTCTGCTGTTGTAAAGTGAAATATTTGCAATGAAAAATATTAAAAAGTCCTTTTTTTCCTTTTATTTATTTGGAGCACTGGGATGCAGTTTGAGGAACAGATGGATCACTAGTGCAAAATATTAACCCTTCAGTGTCCGTTTAGAAAAGTTACACAGAGGACCTTAAAGACAAAAATGTCCTTTTCCAATAAAACGAGCATATAAATATCACATATTGATACTGTTTTCCTTTTTACTGAGTTGTATTTTATAAACAGCACCAGTCCTGATTATAACTACTAAATATTTATTCATTTTCAGGATTTTAACCCTTTAAATGCCAGTTTGTTTACATGATGTCACTGTTTTTTGTCTTTTATAAGGAAAACATACCAAAAAATATATTATTTTTCATGAAAAGTAGATTTTTTGTTGAAAAAACTAGCAACAACATTGATTCTAATGCATTGTTATTTTTGTGTTGTGTTAAGGACCTTAAACAAAAATACCTACATAAAAACTGCTATAAAAATAATATATTATTATTTTCACTGATTTTATAACCAACATCAGTCCTGATCATAATCATAATTTTAACTGTTTAAATAACTTTTTTTTAAAATTTAAAGATGATGCCATTCCTTTTTTTGGATGAAAAAAGACACAAAAATCTATCATTTACCATATACTATATGATAAGATGATTTTTTTTTGTTAAATCACAATCTGGGATATATCAGTTATTCGCAACAACATTGATTCTGATGCATAATTATTTTTGTGCAGGGTCAGATTAAGCAAAACTCACAGTCAGGACCTTAAAGACAAACATTCTACATAAAAACTACCATAAAAATGTTCAATATTTAGTTTATTTTCACACTTTCACGGAGTTAATTTTTTTAACCACCACTAGTCTTAAACATAATTACCAAATAATGATTATTTTCAGGATTTTTACCTTTTAAATACTAGTTTGTTTACAGGATTCCACATATTTTTCATGTAAAAAAAGACAAAAAATACATTATTTTCTATGTAATAAGTGGTGTGTTGATTTCTGTTATATCCCAGTCTGTGAAATGTCGATGATTAGTAACAGCGTTTGTTCTGAGACATTATTTTTGTCATTATTTTGTGCATTGTCATAATTTTAAAAAGTTGCACTGAAGCCTCAAATACAAAAATGTCAACATAAAAACTGTCATAAGATATATTATACATTTACTGTTTTCACTGACTCAGATTTTTAGCCAACATCAACCCTGACTGTAACTACCAAATATTCATTCATTTTCGAGATTTAACCCCTTAAATGTACTTTTTTTATAAGAGAAAGCTCACATTTCCATGCATCCCTATGCCATTTTGTACTTTATGGGGCTTTATTGGAAGAAAAGGAGCAGCAGGCATAATGTTCAGGCCTCAGACGAAACAGATTTTCAAAAGAACTGTTAATTCCTGAGCAGGAGAGGCTGGGGTAGCCTGACTTTTATTCTCTAGTGCAATGAAATCCTATAGAGCAGCTCAATAACCTGCTAAAGAGCGCTGCGGCAACATCATTTTGGTTCCACTGTGTGGCTCATGCCCTCTTCCTTCCACATGGGGGCAGTACAGCCACAGCTTTGACAGCCCTGTGTGTGTGTGTGTGTGTGTGTGTGTGTGTGTGTGTGTGTGTGTGTGTGTGTGTGTGTGTGTGTGTGTGTGTGTGTGTGTGTGTGTGTGGCAGTGGCAGGACCAGGGCCTCAGAATAAACCATGTGTGGCCCCTCGGCTGGGCTCCTGTCTTCCAGCTCGTCCTGCAACTCATCAGAAGCTCCAACTTTGATGCGGGATGCTGCGGCTCTTCCTCCGGCTCTGGTGGGGATGGAGATGGGACCACATCCTCCCACACTGGAGAGAGGGTGGATTCTTTCTGTTTAGACAGATGCATGAGGTGAGGTCAGTCCAGTGATGGAGCTGTTTTCCTCAAGTGCGCATAAACTCTCCGAAAACTTTTCCTCTAATACATCCAGCAGGAGTTCCACACTGGAGGCATCATAAACCCTAAACGCTCTTCTAGGATGTAGCTTTGCTGTGACATTTGCATAATATTGCATCCAGAGCCACATGTGATGCCCTGGAAATACATTGAGGGCGCTCTTGCTCTTCCATGAGGGCGCACGGTGGAGAAAGGTGGTTTTGGAGAGGAGGAGGAGTGGGGGTTCTTCTTCTTCTGTGTTTGAAAGAAGGCAGAATAGAGCGCTAGGGAGTCCAAAGGTCCGAATCAGGAGGTGGAGGTGGGGGGGTCTCCCTGAAACTCTTAGAAGGAGGGAGGAGAGAGGAGGTGCTGAAAAGGACTCGATACCGCCCCCACCGAAAAAAAAAAAAAAAAAACGCCTGGAAGAACTGCGCTCCGTCAGTGCGCCCTGCCTGCCAGGCGGAGGATGGGGTTTTTTTTTTCTCTCTCCATTCATCCACGTCCCCTTTTCCCTCCTCCTCCTCCTCTCAAACAAGCCAGTCGGTCTGTCAATGTGCTGCGAGCATTAGGGCAAGTCAAAGCAGTGGGATTTTGAAGCAGAGACGGATGAGATAACGAACGAAGCGCCGCGTCCTGCTCTCCAAACGATGCGCAGCTTTGGCTAGATTTTTTCTATTATTATTATCATTCAACAGGGGACTGATGCTCACAAGTCACATTTTATTCTCTTTCTGTTTTTTTAACCACTTCGCAAGTTTTACGTCGGCCTGTTTATTAAGAGTGGAGATGCTTTTCTAGCTCTTTTGGTTTGTTTCCTCTCAGTTTTGATTTCTTGGATTTATCCTCCATTTGGATCTTGATTTTTTTTTTAATTCCACTCTTTTTGGGAAGGATTTACAACCCTTACTCAAGCTGAATTTTATTATTTTTTCTTACAAGAAGGATTGTAATGCGCATTGACTGAGCCCGCCGAGCATCAACATGTCTTTATGAGGATGGAGCTGTGGACACCAATGACATCTTTTCCGTTTTAAAACGCTTCTCAGTTTTTTTTGGCTTCATCTCCACCGTGTCCTTTCTAACACACTGACAATATTCCCTCCTCGGTCCACCCTGACATGTTGGAAGGTAGATATTCTAGCGAGGAAACAAGGTAATGGGAGAGAAATCACACAGAGTCGGCTCAGAGAACAAGGGAACATTGTTCGGAAAAAGACAATTAGGGCGCACCGAAAGGCAACAGAAATAGCTCCTGGGTGGCGAGAATTCTCACAAATTCTCATTCTGTTGGAGTTATATTCGAGCTGAGGAGAGCTGCTTTGGAAGAAAAAAGGGACGACTAATGACAGATTAATGGGAAAGTCATGGGATTGAAATAGTACGAGCGTGGACGCGCAGAAAAACGGCGTTTTTTGGAGATCCAGACGCACGGATTGAACAAGTTTCTCCTGCACGTTTTCGCTGTTTTTCCCCGGTGTGATCCTGTGCAAATCGCTACATTTCGGATCCATGAGGTTGTGTAGAGCAGCAGCAGGCTTCCACTTCACACTTTGACTGACTGTACCTTTGAAAAAAAGCCTGATCGGCTGCAGTCCATTGTTTTTGAGAGTCTCCTCGCAAACAGCGTCGGGGGAAAAAAAAACGAGCGAATATTGGCCGTTTCTGTTTAAATGGGGCTGCACATGCTGGGTGTCAGGGTTGAAATGGCGTGTCGAGGAAGTGGGAATGGATTGGGGATCCTGCTGGTATTCTTACTGGATTTACTGGCGACGACGGCCAGCAATATGGAGCCCATCTACTGGAATTCCCTGAACGAAAGGTAAGATTTTTTTTATTTTTTTTATACTGCTCGACTAATTGCAGGTTTGAAGTTTTCCAGCTTGAGCTTGAGAGAGAAAGATAAACTGCATTTGTGTTTAAGTGCATGCTCGAAATGCCACTCCTGCAAATGCAACCTGGCACACAAACCAGCATAAAGTTGGATTGTGTTGCAAAGTGCAGGCCCACCGCAGACACACTCTCCCATGAAGGGTTCCATTTGTGCACTTTCCTCCCCAAACAGCACCAGTCCATCACTGTTGTTTGCAGTTGAGCAGAAGTTCAAGCTAAACAGTGCGATCTGATGAATGCACTCTGTTTAGCAGCTGCTCTGAATTGGTCACCCTCACATTGATCACTGTGGATAATCCAGCTGCACTTTCTTCCTTATTCGCCGGAGTGTGTGTGAAGCTGCAGGCAGAAGGATTGAAGCTGTGTGTGGGATAATAAAGACTTGTGTGATGCTCTTAATTGCAGTTGCCGGATGACCTTGATTAAAGTCCAGGCCTCGGCCCTCGGGCCCCCCTCAAACAGCCAGTGTGCCCACTCGGCCACGCTCATTTGCATTTTTTTCCCCCCTTTCCTCTGGAGAAGGTGTCAGGCATTAGCTGAGGAAATGCCATTTTAAACACCTCTCCGTCGTCCGGCCTTAACTACCCACACCAGTTTTCTCACACCTCTGCCAATTTCCCTGTGTCTGAATGGATCTGTGTGTGAGCAGGGCGGCTGGAGAATAACAAGGCGGCTTGTATGGAGGGTTTTTTTTTAGTGACACCGGGATCTATTTCTCTGCATTCCAGGGGACGCATTTGGTAGAACGCTGTGAACTATCAGCATGGATTCTTGCAAGTGTGTAGAAACACAAAGGCAAACAGATTTAAGCTCCCTCATGTCCCAATCCATCCTCTGCTCACACCCTTGCCAGAGGCTTTTTCCGAGCCTAACAGGTTTTTAATGCGTCCGTGTGCTGTAGGCGATGGCCTGCCCGCTTTCTCCACCTCTCCACAGATGTGACTTGTGCGTGGGCCCCCGCTGTGGAGCCAGGCATGAAGCCCTTAATGAGGGCTTTTTGTCAGCAGTGGGTGGATTCACCCAACAGGGAGTAGAGTTGGACACGGGAGGGTAATTTCCACTGAGAAGCTAACAGCCGGGAGCTTTGGAGGCCTTACAGGTGATTCCACGCCATTGTCTCTTAATGGAGTTCAGTGTTAGGTGGGCGTCAGGGCTTAGCGAACGGGCCTGCCTGGCAATTAGAGGGGTGGTGGCTTCAACGCCAGACTTGGTAGTCATTTCCACAGATTTGCTCACTCATATATTCAAAATACAAAGCCTATTGTACACTACGAAGCTTATTCTTGAAGCTTGCTATTCATCGTTAATCAGCTTAGTCATTCATCCAGTTTATTTCCTTGGCCTCTTTACATACTTTCATGTACTTGTTTCTCCTTGCTCTCTACATGACAAGAGAGGTACTTTAGCATCGGCTGCCTCGGGGCAAAATAGTATTTGGCCCTGGGCTGAAATATGTTAAGAGCCCGTGCTTGTCCAAAAAGTGAGCGTCTTCCAAGGACGAGCTCGTGGAGCCCACACACATGTGGTTTGTACTGGTGAAATGAGGCGAAAAGTAAAGCAGAAGCAGCAGTGTGTATCAATCAGGTGCAGCAGCAGCACATGCATGGTTCACATCTAGTCTGTGTAGCAAATGGGCTGTCACGTTGTTAACCTCTAGACCTTCGTTGGATGTGCTTCTTTGAAGTTCAGACCGTCCACCTGCAGCTTCCCTCCACTTCGCCTCCCGTCTTTCTTTCTGCCTGTGTGAGCAATCAGCTTCTCTTCCTCTTCTTGTATTTTTCTCGTGCATCCTCTATTCCCCGCGTCCCCTCTTCTTCCTCCTGTCACTTTCCGTCTGTCTCTATCTTCACCTCGCTCCGTCGCTTTCCCCCCACCCTTGGTGCAGTGACCAGACGTAGCAAATTGGAAACATGTGTCACATCCAGCCACTAATTATGGCGCTACAGCAGCCGCTGACGCTCCCAAAAAATGTGTTAGGAATGACAGAGGTGAGGAGGCATCCATGGATGCGCTTGCCTCAGACTCCGCCGCTGGATTAATTCCTGGAAAACATGTTAAATGGAACAAAATGCAACATCAGAACACTGGGAGTCGTGCGCCACTACATCCACGCTTTTATTGACTGCTCCATCAGTTGAGATTCCTGCAGCCTGACAGAAAGAAAGGAGACAGAAGAAGTGTTCAGGGGAGGAATATAAACAGAGACAGGTGCCGGGAGGTGAAAAAGAAACAGAGGGAGCGGCAGGGAGAGCAGAGTGGGGGTAGAGACAGTCCTAACCCTAAGTAAATCAATACCAGTTAAGTCTCAAGTGCCAATACAGGTTCTGCTTGAGGAAGAGGGAACTGAACCAGAACGATCACCTTGGGAGGATCTTCCCCCCTCCAACCAGACTTGCATTATCCTTACCTCAGCATCTCCTGTTATCGGCCAACACGGCTGCCCTAATGAAAGATCGAATCCTGCATTACTGGTGGAGGCGGGTGCTAGTGTGGCAGATGACCCCTCCACACACACACACACGGGTTCAAACACACACATTCACACAGGAAAATGAATTCAAGTTGAGCAAAATGTTGGCTTTGGTCACTCCTCTGATCACAGCATATGGAGTTTTGTAGTTTTTGGCAGTTTTGCAAGTTTGATTTCAGCGTCTGTTGTTAAGGCCAAAACCTCTCGTTCACCCCTCCTTTTTCTTTTTTCTCTCTTTTCCGTACTTCAGTAAACGACTGTAGATTATTGTAAACGCCTGCTGACGGTGGGCGTCTCCTCGCTTGCTGCTCGCGGTGACTTGTAATACAACTATTCCCCCTAAGAACCACATTAAAATTTAATCCCCCCCTTTCCAGTTTCTCAATAATTCATTAATCGCTGGCTAATTGGTGCCGGATAAAAGACTGGCTAACTAGGCTAAGTGTTTCAACTACAAAAAGGAAAAAAATACTGCAATCACTAGAAATCTTCTTGGCGAGGGACACACTGAGTGGAATGAGTGTTAGTGGGTCAAACGGGGTGTCATAGCAAAGGAGCAGCATTCCAACACCCGATTGTTTTCGACTCCACACCCGTTTTCACCCGTGCTGCCGGGTTTCCCTTCATGAATAATGCACACGCCGAGGGTTTTCTGGGCTGTGTGGATAAGCAAGCAGCAGCCTGGTAAGCCTACACGCATCCTCAGGCGAAATGATTAGACAATATCCACTGGGTAGTTTTTTTTTTGTTTTAGGAGGGAGTGTAAACAAGAAGAAGGAATGTAGTGGTGAGAAGAAGAAGAAGGAGGAAAGAATATGAACCATATTGCTGGAGCTGCCTGTTAAAGCATGCAGGCAGCCTCTCTTTCTCTTCCTACCTCCCCCTCTCCCTTTGGTGAAAAAGAGGAGTGTGTGTGAGTTTACGAGCTGAGAGCAACAGGAGCTGTGAAAAGAGGTTTCAGCTGATGTGGCAGAATGGAAAGGCCAGGGGAAGGAGGAAAAAGAAGGCAGCCGATCGGGCCAGAGGCTGCAATCTTTTCTCCTCTTTTTTTTCTTCCTTTCTTCACGGGACACGCAGGTATGCGGCATGAAAACACAGACATGCGGGGAGACAGATCTATCACGGCACAGATGCCTGCACACGTTCACATAAATGAGCCTCCGGGGGGGCTCGACCTCGCCTCCCGTGTCTGTCGGACACATGTGTAAAGGCTGTGTGGTCCCAATGTATCTTCTTTGTTGCATGTGCAAGTGAGCATTAAACACACACACTTATATCCACAGACACAGCAGAGGTGAGGAAACTGGCAGGCGTCACGCACCGTTGTTCCACTCGGAATTCATTCATTATTTTATCACTCGATTATGAGTTTATTTGGCAGGGGGCAGCGCACATTCATCAACATCATAACAGCTATAAAGCGGCGGTGTAAATATGCTGGGGTTAGCTAAAGAACTAATTTACTTCCCCCAGTCCCCCGGGCTTTAGGAGTGACTTTGGGATTTTGGTAATTGTTTAAAGTGCTGATGAGGAGGATGGAGGAGATTAAAAAACGAGTTCAAAATGTTGCACACGCACAATAACGTACACGCTTACACGCTTGCAAGGCTGGTAGTGGTAACAGTAATCCAGAACGGAGGGCTGGAGGGGTCATATGTGTCCCAGCATCACTGGGCAGATTGCCCTCGGGTGGCTGAACCCAGAGCCTCTCAGTAAGGCCAGCCAACACACACACACACACACACACACACACACACACAGGCCTCTCATTAGCTTGCTTCACAGCACACCCTTCTTAAGCAGGATCATCCAATCCTCCTGGCAGCATTTGGACTGGGCCAGGTCAATCCTCCCCCCCTCCTGGGTGACACAGAGGCAGACTGCTAGATCGGGAAGCTTGTTTGAAAGTATGTGTAGCCTTTATTGGCCAGAGGGCTGTTCGGTGTAAGTTCAGCACCTCCTCTATCCTTTCTTCTGCTTGCCCTCCAGCCTCTTTAGCTCTTCCTGCGGCCCTTTTTCCTCCAACCTCCTGCTTTGCTCGTAAGTTTAGAGACTCCCGGCTCTGCTAACATCTCCACGAGTCGGGCTTCTGCGGCTCCGGCATCATTCCACATAAACAAGAAAGCTGCGGTAGGGAGCTGACACTATTGTTATTTTGTGTGTCTAGATTCTGGTTTGTGACAGGGGATGGGCTGGCATGTGAGCGTTTGTGCTGCGAATGCTAAACTGTGTGCCGAAATCCCTGCACTCTGAGTTGCAAATCTCATTCTTATCGAGGTTTATCTAAACGTGCAAGAAATTCTTTGGAAAAATTAAATTCAAGTTGAGATTTTTGTCATGTGTTTGCTGATTTTATTCACATTTTAGATTTTTAGTGCTTAAATTGACCACTAAGGACGATATTTTAGCGGTTTTTTGCTGTGTTTACACCTGTTCTCCCCTCCAGCTACACTGAGGCGGAGTCCTCTTTTGCATCTCCCCACACACCGTTACGCAGAAGTCGTAAAATGCAAAACAAAAAGATAAATGTTGTCCCAGACTGCACAGCGTTCATTCCAGTTTCAGCCCCTATATCCCGTCACTTTCATCAGCACCGAAGCTCCATCACTCTCCCCTCGCTGTCTGCCAGCCAACGTCAACGCGGCGCTTTGATTGGACGCAGGCCTGAAATGGTTTTGTAACTGAATGTTAAAGAGAGAGCATGTGCGCGTCTACACAAGAGAGACAAATGAGCGGGCTCACCGGCGGACAGCTGCGCCTTGTCACCGCTGAAGTTTCTGCAAACATCTTCGACCGATATGAGCGGGAGGGCAAAAAAAAAAACCTAGAAGAAGTGGGTGTTGTCAGGGTGAGACGAGGCAAAGATAGAGGAGAGCGGGGAGCTGACAGGCTCGCTGAAGGAAACAAAAATCATGAAAGACAGTGAGGGGAAGAGAGAGATGGATGGTTTGGAAGGCCGGCCAGGTTTGACAGTGGTACCGGCTGATGTGACACGGCTCAGAGTGACGGATGATCTATAGGTCCCCACCATGACTAGCTGCTTCCTGCACTGCTACAACCGAGCCAACCCTCTCATTCCTCATTACTGACACGTCCCATAATATTTATCCCTGTGAAGTCCAGCATGAAACCTGGTAAGCTTTAAAGGAATTCATGACTTTTTGGGCAGAATGAGCTCTTTGATCACCGTAGCATGGAGCGATTAAGACACTGGCAGCTGTTTCCCCTCTCTGCATTGACTACAGTTCATATGATAAGATGAGACGCTGCACGAAACTTCACTATGCAGGAGGCAGAAATGATGCCAAACGCCTCATATCAGAATAATGTGTTGATAGAGTCAATTTGCCAAAAGGTGAATCAATTCCTTTTAAAAGAAAGCAACTGTTCTGCTGCATAATCAATATTTTGAAGTTCAGTTCACTCCAGGATGAAGTGTAGTAATTTACATATAGCGGTGAACCCACTTTATCTCTTCTTGCATCGCCTACCTCCTCTTAAGCTTTCTGCATTTTCTACATGTGCTGATGTCAGTCGTGTGTGTAGGCGAAAGCAGCAAAAATAATAACACAAATGCAAGTTTTCCTGAGCCGTATAAGCTTCTTATTCAAAAGTCAACTAGCATTCGGGTCCATTGAGGCTACAGCCGAATGGTGTCTCTGCTTGATGAATTTCCTCCTTGTGCGACTGTTTGTGAGTCTAGTCTTTGGTTCCACGAAACTCACTCCAAAACCCAACATTTACTGGAGAGCTCTCCTTTCATTGCGCTCCATTGTAGCTGAGGTGGAACACGATCTCACTAAGTCACGTCGAGGGTAACAAAAATACGCCGTCAGATGTGAAAATGGGCCTAAAAATGCGAGGCACTGAGCTGGTGGCTGCTTTTTTGCGAGTGATGAAGTGGCTACAGGTGGAGTTCTCTTTAAATATCTTCTTTTACAGTTGTATTTTTGGCATGAGGAAGCTGTTATCCAGAGATTTGCAGAAACACACAGAGCTGCAAAAGTAAGCAGACGTGAATCACGCTGCCTGCAAGGAGCCTGGTAACAAAGCAGAGCGACTGTTCGACGTGCAGCTCCACTATGACGCATGGCTGCATTTGTGCGTGTGATTGGAGGGGTCGTGGGTCCTCTGGTCGTTGCGGTAGATGTTCGGTGGTGGGAGATGTGGAGGCCTGTTACTCCAAAGCATGAAGATAATCTTTCCCCGTTGAGTTACAATGGGTCAGAGATGATCCTCATGCTAAGGAGCTTTGGTGGGGAACCCCGTCCTGGTCTGCCCCGCTGCAATAACAACCAGTCATCTTGAAACCTGGCTCGCTAATAAATGAACTCATTTATTGCTCCATATATGCACAGGCCCGACTTCTCCACCTCAGATCTTTTGCAATATTCTCCGTGCCTGACTCTCACCACATTGATTATTTTTCCAGGCTTCACGCTTTCTTCTGCTCAGATGCTTGCGTGTCTCGGTGTGTGTGCGCACATATGCATAGTTCTAATTAGGAGTTAAAAGACCGTACAGTGAGCGTAGTCCATCTGGCTTTGGCATTAGCCCATCGTTGTTATAGTCTGTGGGGAAACTGACCTTGGCTAGCTGCGAGGGGGGAAAAAATCATGCTCCATTTCCTGGCTTCTGCATAAAGTATAATTTAAGTGGAATTGATGTTAAAAAAGCAAGATTATGATGGAAATGTAAGATTAAGATTAAGTATTCTGTTTTGGGATACATGTTTGGGCTCCACGTGAAGGCTTCATGTCAGTTTATTTCAGTTTAAATCGCACACCGAGATGGAATTTAGCAAATACCATATGTTTCTGTTTAAGTTGATGTGATTTAAAAACTTCTCACTTGTGACTGAAAGGTTTTGTCTCAAGATGTTGGGAAGAGAAGAAAAACTGTGGAAAATACTGTGTGCACTGTTCGTATTAATTTCAGTTTTGGCTTCGAATGTTATTCTTTTAAAGGAATAGTTTGACATTTTGGGAGATAGGCTTCTTGCCTGCAGTTAGATGAAAAGATCCCACCAGAGAGACTATATAGAGGAGTCATAGAACTCAAAGAATCCTGAATATATCTATATCTATGGGAGACTTCTGTAATGCCAAAGATAAGTTGTATGACATATATCCTGCCCTTCCCGACAAAATGCCAATCACTTGCCTCAATCGCATTGCTGCAAGAGCAATGTTGCTAACTGTAGACGTGTAACCTACAGGAAATATCCTTTTAAACCCTATTTTGGTGCAAAATCACTAAAGTTTCAAGTTTTTCCTCATTCATGTAGATGGAACAGATAAACTAATCTAGAAGAACTCTTTGTACTCGTATTTGCAGCTTAGCATAATTCAATTCAATTCAGTTTAGTTGGCAACAGTGGAAGAACTGACCTCTGGATCTACAAGTGCAGCTAAAGGGTCATAGTAAATACTTAAACATAGTGCTGCAGAAGCAGGGAAGAGCCCTTAAGTTCAAAGCTAGTTAGCTGGTTCCTAAAGTTAGCCAATGTTTGCTAACTTTAGGCACCATAAGCCATGGGTTAGACCAGATCTAGTTAGGCTGTAGTATAATCCCTGAGTGTATTTGCTTGAGGAAGTGTTCATCTTATTACTTCAACTTTTCACAAGTAAGAAGAGGAACATGTGATGGCGTTGAGTTCAGTTGAGGAGCTACATTGCTCTCCTAGACTGAGAAAATAATCCTGGCTGCTTGAACTCCTTTCAGTCCTGCAATGAATAAACTCAAAAATGCATGGTTGTCAAAGTAAAACAGGTCTCCTGTTTCCTGAAAAGCAGACATGTTGCCGATAAAGGTATTTCATCCTGAAGCAATGATTTAAGGCCGCATGCTGAAGTAAACCGGCCTCCAAATGGCCAGGGTTTTTTTTTTTTTCTTTTTGCAGCATATGGAGTCCACTGTGGTGCTTTGTTGTCTAGAACAAGCAACTCTAACCAGATCCATCTTGTATAGAAAGAGCGGTGAAGCGGATTGTTGTTGCCCCGTCCACATCCCATCATCCGATACCCCGACTCTGGCTATAATACACGACTGTGTGTGTGAAGCGACAGAACTCCTTTCTAGCGGTTTTACCCTCCTCTGCTCTGTCTCTCCTGCCTTTGTCCTCATGTCTCAGCGCTAACACACACCAGCATTCATATATATACACTGGCAAACACACACCCAGGCATGCATGCACACAGTGGAGGGCTTGTACACACACACACACACACACACACACACACACACACACACACACACACATACTCATGCATGCACAGATGAAAAATGTTATTGCTCCCAGTGCTGGAAAAAGTCCAAGTAGAGGGGTTGAGTTTCTTCTGAGGTACGCTCCACCACCACCACCACCACCACCAGCAGCAGCAGCAGCAGCCGCCTGCCCTCCCTCCCTCCCTCCTCCACCCTTCTCGTCAGTATCCCGTCTTCCACTCCTCTCTCCCTTCTTCCTCCTCCCTCGGCTCGCCGTGAACAAAAGAGCTCCCCTCCCAGAGCTTCCACTGAAAGCCCTCACACACACTCGGCTTCACACTCTCTCCCACACGCACTTTTAGCCCTCTCGTCGTCTGCAAAAACCCAGTCCACTTCTCCGGCGCTAATCCCCCCCTTCATTTCTTTTGTCTTTTCCTTTACTTCCTCTCTCTCTCTCTCTCTCTCTCTCTCTTATTGCCTGGCTCACCACCAGCGTAAGTTTCCTTTGCTACATATCCAAGCAGTTATCGTGTTACAGCTGGTTGGCAGACAGTAAAATTTATGCCCTCTTTTTTCCTTCTAAAAATTGCTCTCATCTCCTTTTCTTTTCTGATCCGTAGTCTCTGTTTCTTGTCATTCCCTCATCACTGTCCAGCAGTAAATAGACTCCCTGTAGTTGAGACAGAATGAATAATCATGATTGCCCATCAGTGTGGTGTCAAAGCAGTTTGAGAGTCTCCTTCCACGCTCAATTCACGACACCTTTCCCTCATTAGCTACCCCGTCCTGTCACCTCCCTTCCAAAAAAACATCACTCTTTTTCCTATTTCTTTATCAGTCTCCATTGGATGGCAGCTGTATTGCAGGTCCCCAGCCACAGGAGGGGGAAAAACACAGATGGAGCAGCCTTCCTTTCTTCTTTTCTTTCATCCTTCCATTCTTTCTTCTCTCCTTCCCCACAAAGAAAGCCAGAAGAATGTTCAGGGAGGGAGAAGAAGGGAGGGTGAGACGGGACAAAAGCCTTTTTCCTTTTGGACAGAATCTCTCTTGTTGGGTTGATGGATGAGTGGCACCCGCTGTGGGTCACCGTGCCGAACATGTGCGCTCCTGTACCTGGTGTAAATGTACGGGGGATGCATATTTCTGTTCTGATAGCATTCACGACACTCCCGACTGTGTGGTCTTTTTGAAGAGAGTGCATCCGTCCTTCTTGTTGGCTCGAACACGCAGCTGCTCCGGTGTTTGTGTTTGGTTCCCTGTTTTGTGTGTTTCAGTAAAGCCACTGGTCCCAGTTAGGCCGAGCCCATCTGGAGCCTGAGTCCTGGGTGGCCGTTATATACGTGTGTACACAGCTGAGCGTTGCAACACATCCAGTCTCCGAGGTGTACTCTGGCACCGAGTAAATCGCGCACATTATCTGATTTCTCCGAGAATTAATGTAGCCGCTGTATTACGGCCAAACAATCCCGCTATCATCCGTAAGTGCGGCAATTCAGCTGTATTTTTAATGTTATCTCTTTTTAATCAAAACCTCGGCTTTGTCCTTATGTTTCCTCTTAAATTTAATCACTCTTGTGACGGGCGAGCTAACTCCATTATGGCGGTACTTAACTAGAACAAAAGAATTCACTCAAGGTCTTGTTTAAGTGCTTCGGCACCCTCACGATGCCCTTGCATGCTGAATAGACGGGAGTTTTTATATATGTGTGTGTGTCTGCTTGTGTGCGATTGTGTGGATGTCGGGCATGCGTCATGCGTGGGTGCGTGCACTTGTGTACATGCCCTGCGTGGGTTTGTGTACGCCCCCTCCTCTGCTGCCCTCCCCTCTCCCCCTCCATCACCACATTAAGCATTATTTGCAAAACAACACAATCATGCAAGCACAAAGCCACGGTTTGATGAAGGAAAAAAAAAGAGAGACACAGGGAGAGCGTGAAAACAACAGAAACTGGCCTGTACCACTTGACCCTATCGAAAGGGTGAAGGTAGGGGGGGTGATTAGGTGGTGATGAGGTGATGTGGGAGGGAGGGAGGGAGGGTGGGTTGTAAAGCCAAGGGGAGAGATAATCCCTCCAGTCATGGCGGCCCCCCTGTGCTCGGGCTCTAACGTGGTGCGCTGGGCTGTCAATCACTCAACAAAGCTGTCTGTAAGGGGATTATGAACCGTGGACCCTCCCCTCATCTCCCTCACCCCTTCTTTTCTCCCTCCTTTTTGCCTTTTCTCCTCTCTTCTTCTTCTTCTTTCTCCCATCGCCATCTCTCGCATCCCCTTCCTCTCCCCCGTTTTTTCCACCTTCAAACCTGCCCGTCGGTCCCCTTGTCCACCGTTCTCCCCACAACAAAGTGCGTCTTTCTCCCAATACACATTTCGCTTCGCTGTGTGAAGCTTAGTTTATCTTCAGCTTTCCATCCGTCCCCCCTCTGTCCTCCGTAAGCCCCGTTTCTACTCCCGCTAAAGCCCTTTGCGC
This sequence comes from Amphiprion ocellaris, assembly GCF_022539595.1. Lineage (NCBI taxonomy): Eukaryota > Metazoa > Chordata > Actinopteri > Pomacentridae > Amphiprion > Amphiprion ocellaris. The sequence goes on from NC_072788.1 coordinate 6,032,849, forward strand.
TCTTTCTCTATCTCTTCGTCCCACCCGTGCGTCATTTCTCACCTAGACAAGGGGACAGGTGTTTGTGTGTGCGTGTTGACAGGTGTCCTAAACTCGGACTGAGGAAATTGGCCCTGCACACAAAAGCATAAACTGCCAGAGTGGCACTACAAACTAATTGCACTTTCAAGTAAGAAAACTGCAGACAACACTAGAAAAAATGCCCCTCTCAAAACAAGAAAAAAAAACTTATTTCAAGGAACTTTTACCTTGAAATAAGTGAAAAAATCTGCCAATAGAACAAGTGAAAAATGGCTTGGTAAGATTTATTGAAATAAGATATGATATTTAGAATATTGAGATCTTAAAATTAGCTGGGAAAACTTATTTTAGCTATATTTTACCAGGATTGTCAAGCTTAGGTGTCTTAAAATAAGCCAGACATGCTAAAAAAATTAGCAGTTTTTCACTCAAGAATCGATTTTTGCTTTCATGTAACCTCCTAATTTGAGATGTATTAAACTTATTTTGAGTTTTCTTGTAAAATTCAACTCAAAACAAGATCATTTCAAGATTGTTTGACTTAACAAGATACTTAAGATGCATTGTCTTTAAACAAGTCCCTCCATCTGCTGAAATATCACTTGTTAAGTGAATTTATCTTAAATCAAGTGGGATGAGACATTTTGACTAAAATAAGACAAATAGACTTGGTAAGATTTTGAGTTTTTGCAGTGAACAACACAAATTGAAGATAACCTGACTTTTTTTCTGCATGCAAGCCACCGTTTTCCCACCTTTTCGTGGCCTCATAATATAGACGTACCGAGCTGTCGTCTGGCTAAATGTCACCTTTCCCATAAATGTGATAAATTGCTGGCAGTCCTATCTTATCTCTATCCTTAAACATGCTGTTTTAAACCCAAGCTCCTGCAAGTGCTGACAGAAGCTCCTCCTCCTGCGCCGCTTTTCCTCATCGGCTATCTCTAAATCTATCTGTCTGTTAGATGTCTGTTTCGTTTAAACGTCCGTCAGTGCACAGACGAGCGCTCGCTCCTCGCCTCCTTTAACCGGTTCTCCCACCTGTGGTCCTGTTTTATCTCCACGCTGTCTCCTTTTTGTTTTTAAACCGACTCCCCACTTTGCATGTGCCTCCTGTCTTTCCCTGCTCAACCGATAATCTGGAGCTTGGCCAGCAGGTCGCGGAGAGTTACGGCACTTTAACTTGTTAATCTGCCTCAATCCTGTGAATAATCGCGCCGCGTTAATCCAACAATCAGCAGTCAGGGAGAAGTGAAGCTGCGACTCTCCGTCAGTTGATTTATTTGTGGCGGAATTATAAATCTCATTTCAGTTTATCCACAAGTGTTTTTCATGGCTCGACTTAGATTTCTTGTTAACAATAATAGGCCTGGAGGAGAGTATGATGCAAAGAGACTTCAATTAAAAAAAAAAATGATGAAGAGATGGAGAGATGCAGAGATTTAACAGCCATTCATTTCGCCATTAAGAGAGTGAGATTAGACAAAGAGTGAAAGTGAGGGAGAGACTTAATGTGGGTGACAGGGTTGTTATCTAGCAGGCAGCTGACAGTTTTAACAGCTGTATTATCTTGTGTATCTCATATTGGATTTAACTTCATTCTCTTACACGTGTCGCTCTCTGATTGACGCCCTGATTAAAGACTTCCACTGGCGGAGATGCTGAAACAAAAGGGGGGAGGAAGTGGGGGAAAGAGGGTGAGGAGCAGAGCTTGCACCCGCTGATAGGGAGCACTGGCTTAAGTATCATTACTTACCAGTCATTAGGGCTAATTTTTAGTGGATAAATGTAGGATTTTACCACTTGGTGTGCAATTTCTGCTGGCATTATTGCACCATATAATATCAAAAACTTATTAGCCGACTAAATAGTACAGAATACGTCCGTTTCTTCTTGTGTGAATCTGTTTGTAACTAATAGTAGAGCTAATATTAACCCTCGTGTCGTCCTGTGGGTCAAAATTGACCCGTTTTAAAATTTTAAAATGTGGAAAAAACATATATTTTCACAGTGAAACTTCTGATGTTCACATTTTTTGGAAATCTTTGAAAATTTTTTGGTGAAAAAAAAATAAATGTTAAAAATGTTTCTTAAGAACATTCACATAAAAACCAAAATCCAGCGAATTTCGCTGGATTTTGGTTGATTTTTTTTTGTGAATGTTCTTAAATAAAATAGAAGTTTTACTGATATATACGTAATCACTTTAGATAGTTTTAGGATTTTTGTGGAAGAATTTTACTCATTTTTTGAAAATATTTACAATAATTTTCTTGCCAAATTTGTGCAATTTTTTAAAATAAAACTTTTAAGAAAAACTTTTAAGGAATTATTGGAATTTTCTTCCTGAAGGTTTTGCAAATTTTCAGAAATTTGGGGAATTTTTTTGCAGAATTTTTGATTTTTTTTTCAGACAAGGAAACAATATTTTTTGGTGCCCATAAATGAAGACAACAGGAGTTTTAACCCCAACTTCAGATCTGATTCAGTCCTGTGTGAAAAACATAGCCTCCCCATCTATTTATAGGTACATGGCAATGCCAAAAAACAGCGTAGGGTCTTCCAACTTTGCCACAAAGCAGTACTATCCATTAATGTGTTTTACAAGCCAATAACTTCAATGACTTTCCTGATGTATGTGAATTTCAACAGATTACCTCATGATTGACTCGATGAAAGGCAAAATATTTACTGATAACTCGTGAAATCCCGTCTGAAGCTACATCCACTTTGATACCTTTTCGCTTTGTTTTTAACATGAAAATTATCTTTATCCCAACAAGCATTTTAGAATAGTTACAGAAATAATCTCCATCTATACTAACAAGCCTGAAAACACACATCCTCTGAGCGTTGATTTAGTGACGTGATGCAATGAAAGGAGACAGTGATTAATACGACCCAATCAGGAAACAAACATGGGTGTCTGCATCACTGTTTCCAAAAAGTCACCATTTCCTGTTGCCTACATGGTAGAACTGCAAGCAGAAATTCAGAAAATCTTAACTCTGGAAGAAGTTTTTCAAAAGGCCACTTATCAGTGACCTAAAACTGCATCTGTCTGTGGAAGAATGGCCAAAAAGTGCTGAAAAATTTCCATTTAAAAAATACCCATGATGTGTGGGCAGCGCTTCAGAGTACCTTAACTTGTGCAACGTTTCGGTGTCTAATAAGCCTTTGAATTCACAGATCCGTTACTCAGACTTGACTCCCTGGAATGTATTTCATGTCTTGCCAGAACCTAAATCAACACACTCTGAAAAAGCAGCTCTTTGGGTTGCAATTTCAGCCTGAACAGGTGCTGACAAACTAAAAACACTTCAGTGCGCCACCAAATCACCACTTGGTGCTTTATAGAGGAAAACTTCAATTGTAGACCTTATATAAAAGATGGATGTAGCTTAAACCTGCATTGTGTCAAATTTCCAGCAGGGGGCGACTCTTGTGGTTGCAATAAGAAGTCACATTGGATAGAAGGCTATGAGAAAATAAACCTACTTCTCACTTGTTTTGTTACATCGGTAAACATTTTTGTAATGAGTTTATGGTCTCAATTGCTATTTTTAAGGTTTTTTGAATTTTTGTTTTGTAGACTATTTCCCAATTTAGAGTAAAATAGATGATAAAAGAGTCTCGGGTTCGGGTTGCTCGGGTTCTTGAATCAGAGCCACAGCTTACTTGCTATGCTAACAAGCTAAGGAAAAGATGGTGATGAACAAATTCCAAATTCTAGGAAACGCACAAACAAAAGGATGACATTATGGTCGCGAAATCCATCTTTTATTTACGGTCTACTGCAGTAACAGACTGAAAGGGCCTAGTAACTGGGATTTAGTTTGCAGCTACTGGAACAAAAAGCCAACTAACACATGGGCACAGACACAAAAGTGCAAGAAACAGATTGTTGGAGGGGGGAGATAGTCGCAGGTTGATCACAACGGCGCTGCTCAGCGTGGCTCTCCCCTGCTGGAGAAGGCCATAGTGGGAACACAGTGTTCACAGCTTGGCGTGCTTCAGCACAATTAAAGCGCCGCAATGTTTCCCGCTTAAACAAGCCACAAGAGGTTATAGGTGAGAGGAGGTGCGAGGTCTAAATGCAGCTTCGGTTAGTAAAAACAAGAAAAAAGCTGCAGGATAATAGCAAAGATTTCTGCTAATGCTTCCCAAAATCCATAAACAGGTTGCATAGAGGCCAGCAGCTGATTTGTGCACACGGAGCAGTATTTGTATTCCGTTTTGTTCATTAATAAAGGGATAATTCTGTGTATGCTGTGCAGGCTGCCAGCTTTAGAGTATATTTTCTGATGGAGAACAAAAAAAAACAGAGGAAGGGAAGAGGGTTAAGAATGAAAAGTAAAAGATGTGTCATGTGTCTTACTAGAAACCGCGACTCTGATCTATGTGGTCTCATCTCACACCTCTGCCTTAGCGTGTCACTTTCCCTCTCTTTCTCTCTCTCTCTCTCTCTCCCCCATTCTCTCCCATCTCCCCCTCTCACACTCCCCCCTTTTGTCGCACTTGTATCCATCTCTCGCCATTTCTCACTCCTTTCCCGTCTTTCATTCCCTGCAGTCTCTCACCAGCAAAAAACTTCTCATGTTCGGTTTGGTGTGCAGCCTGTCAAGCTTGCTTTTGAATGCACACACACACACACACACACACACACACACACACACACACACACACACACACACACACACACACACACACCGGCATACACTCCTATAACTCCAGCATGCAGCTAAGGGAATAATAGAATCAAGGATAAAGCGGAGGAGGGGGGCGAATAGAAGGATAAAGCAGACTGAGAGGGATAGAGAGCTTCATATTATTAATTTAGCTGGAGAAAGAGAAAGAGAGGGAATTTCTTTCAATCCCCCCTCCCACCCCACAATACACCGCTGCTTCCATAGAGCTTTATAGTGGTGCACAATGAAGAGATTGGAGCAGGATGGGGGGAGAAACAGAGGTAGAGATAATCCATCCTGCTGTATAAACTATAGAGTTAACTGTTTCAGAGCAGCGGCAGCTTTCTCCCGCTTTTATTCCTCCATCATCATGCCTCTGGATCTAATTTCCTCACATCTTTCTCCTTTACTTTGTCTTCTTTTTGTCTCCTCCCTCATCCTTCGATCCCTCTCATAGCTCCTCCATCTACCTCTTTGTGGGCTCTCTCCCTAATCCTCTCCCCCAACATTTCTTCCAGACCTATAGACGAGAATAAACCTGCCCACACCCAGCCAAGTGGTGTGTTTTCTGCACGCGCTCACACACACACACACACACACACACACACACACACACACACACACACACACACATACAGAAGCTCTTTGTGTCCTATATGCACGCATCACATGCCAGTGTATGATTTTCGCTGTGTGGTTGAGAGTGTATGTTCGCAGTTGGCAGCCCACTTGCCCATCGAATTTGGCAGAATATCTCCTCATCTGGCACAGGAAGAAGGGAGGGTGTCCCATAGCGAGGGATTACACTGACTTACACACACATTTATTGGCACATATTTGCACATTAAGAAATGCAAAACCCCACGCTTTCAGCCACACACGGACTTTATTCTGGGGTGGTTTTTGCAGACACCAGGATATCAGTTTCTGTAAATTTATCAGCGAGTATTATACGCTGTAAAACTTTCAAGAGACGCCTCAAATAGAAAACACACACTGCATGGTGCATCACTCCTTGAGGCTTAATATGTCGGAGAAAGAGTAAATATTTTTATCCACGCGGAGAGGGAACTTCTTCTTTATGTTCCGATAAACCAAGCTGTCTCTGCAGGATGCGTCTGGTAGCTGTGAAGCGGCTTCCTCCAGCCTCCCTGTCCAACAAGAAGCGAAATGCCAATGGAATGCATTTCTGTAATGGGCCTGCTGACAGTGCAGCCGCCACGAGCGCTGGGAGGAAATAGTCTCCAGAAGCCTGTTACTGTAAAGTGTTTCTTTGTCTCCGAAGAGAGATGGAGGGGAGCTGCAGGGAGTGAGAATGGAAGCAGGAGGGGGTTTGAACCGGATTGATAGGTGTGCATGACCTTTAGCACCTCTTGAGAAATCAACAAGTCTCACCTTATATTTAGTCCCCCTCCATATCTGCTTCACACGCTCTCTCTTTTCAGACAGGCTGTGGATGGAAACCTAATTCTGTCTTTTCTTTCTCTTCTTTTCAAAAACCTCCCAATTACAGCCACTCCATTTTCCACCTCCCTTCCTCTCTCTCTCTCTCTCTCTCTCTCTCCCCCTCCCTCCTTTCTTAACGAGCAATCTCGTTAATGTCAGAGCGCCTCTTTCTCATTTTTTTTCCCCTCTCATTCGGGCTTTTTGGCCCATAGAGAGAGAAAGAGAGAAAGAAAGAGGGAACATGAAGAAGTAGAGGTAGAGAAATCAGCTGGAAGAAGAAGTTGAGAGAGGTCGCGGGGAGGCAGGGTGTGGGCAGAGAGAAGCCAGAGCCCGATGTAATAATGGCCAGACAAGTGTGTGAGATTACCGCCCTGGTTTCAGGAGGGACATAATTATATGCTGCACAGCCTGTCAGAAAGAATGAGATGAGGGGGCTGTATTTAGTGATGCACCAGTGAGAGATTGGTGAGGCGAGGGCAACGACTAAATCTGCGCCGCAGCCTGGGCGGTTCCAGACCTGTGTGTGTGTGTGTGTGTGTGTGTGTGTGTGTGTGTGTGTGTGTGTGTGTGTGTGTGTGTGTGTGTGTGTGTGTGTGTGTGTGTGTGTGTGTGCGGCTTGAGTAATGTTAAGCCATTGAATGCTGTAAATTATTCAGAGGCTTCATGCATGGAAACATTATAATTCCATGTCTGAGTGTGAATTACCCTCCGTTTTACCCCCAGGCACATATCTCACTCTAGCCCAAGGCCTCATGGGAGATTAAAGGGAGTAAATACTGTGGAAGCTGGACCAGCATATAAACCACATGGAGCGGCCAGATATCCCAGCAGGATGTGGCTCTTCTCCTGTACTCTCCATGGAATCAGTCTCATTGTGTCTTATCTCCTTCTGTTACCCATGTGTCCGTTATGTTCTAATCTAGAAGGAGAGTCTCCAAAAATGACCAAATTTAAATTAGGTTCTTGTGATGTGAGATGCTCGAAAGCGGAGTAAGACAGGAAAAGTTCGTATTTGATCCATTTTATGTCCTGCAGCACCAACAATGTCACCTATTATCTTCCTTATTGGACTATACAGAGACTGCAAGTTAGAAATGAAGTGTTTTTTAATCAATCATCAAGGTCTATTTTTTTTTAGAAGGTGTCAATTTTGCATGCGATCCAGATGTACTTTAATGACATGTAATTTAGTGCTCTACAGAACATTGCTCAGCAACACAGATGTCTTTTATCAAACAAGACACCAAACATTCATTAACACTCGTGTTGTCCTGTAGGTCAAAATTTACCCATTTTAAAGTTTGAAAATGTGGAGAAAAAAAAATTCACAGTGAAACTTCTGATGTCCACATTTTTATCATTTTTGGGAAATCTTTGAACATTTGTAGTTGGAAAAAAAAGAAATGTTAAAAATATTTCTTAAGAACACAAAAAAATTAATGATGTTTTTGTGAATGTTCTTAAAGATTTTTTTTTTTTACTGATATACATGTAATCACTTTTTAGGATTTTTTTGGAAGATTTTTACTCATTTTTTGAAAATATTTACAAGAATTTTCTTGCCAAATTTGGGGGATTTAAAAAAAAAAACTTTTAAGGGAAACTTTTGAGAAATTATTGGAATTTTCTTCCTGAAGGTTTTGCAAATTGTCAGAAATTTGGGGAAGTTTTTGCTGAATTTTCGGATTTTTTTCAGACAATTTTTTTGGGTGCCCATAAGTGAAGACAACAGGAGAGTTAATGCAGCATCTAAGATGTTTCTCAGCTTTTACAAAGTTTGCAAATTATCTATCTCAGGCTTTATATTTAACCCGTTCCATATCTTGGTGAGCTGCAAGCTGTGATCCCTGCCTGCATGTAGCATCGAGGTCACCTAGCAAGTTATTGAATAAAAAATTCAGACATTTTTTCAATTATTAGTAGTGTTACTTTACTTTAAAATGATTCCTGATACAATAATTTGGTTTTAAAGGTGTGATTTTGCCTCTGCTGCAGCCGCCTCTCTGTGTTTCAAGCAAAATCTGCTCAGTCTGATTGGTTCCAGGTCACGAGTGATAGCCTTTAGACACAATAGATTTATGTTGTATGTAAATTTACTTTTGCAAATGCCCATCGGCTCCATGTATTGGTTATCGTACTACTGGATTACTAATAATCATTCTGGATATAGACCCCTACTGCAGAGATCCAGATGCACAATGGAGGCATGTAAATTAGCACTGAAACGCTAAATAGATGCTCAACTTAACATTCTTCAGCAGCACGGTTCAATTTCACTGACTGAAGATTGTAAATTGTGTGATCTTCTGCTTTTTATTCAACCTAGATGTTTTTGTTAGCTGTGCTTTCTGCCTGTATGTGGTGACAAATGCAGTTTATGTCCATTTATTCACTCTGTCGAAATACATTCTGGGAAATGGACTGGAGCAAACTACCGAAAAGGACATGACAAGTGGAGCAAATGCGGGTTCGCCAAAGGTGTAAATTACAGCAGAAGACATCACACATGACAGATGGAGAACACGCAACCGAATGTTCCTTCAGTCAGCAGCTACCGGTTTGTCTCAATGCCGTCCTCTTCGCCCTGAACCATATTGTAAGATTAGAGCTTTTATTCTCACGTGTCCTCCTTGCAGCTGACAGAAACTAAAGTTTGATGGAAGCAGGGTTGGAGTTCGTCCGCCGGGTGTGTGTGGGTGTGGGAGTGTTGGGTATGAGTGGGAGGTGAAACTAGCATGCAGCATTAGTTCTGCTTGAGCTGATGTGTTAATTAGCCAGCCGGGTGCATAGATAATTAATGAGAATCATGATTAATGACTGTACAGTATGCATGGCTAAGGCGGAACGCGACTCACTGGTAAGGCGGAAGGAGGAGGAGGATCACTGGCGATTCACCCTCTGCTGAGAGCCCGTCGGGTGTCTGTGTGTGTGTGTGTGTGCAACATGTTGCCTCTAAGTGTTTGCACATGTGAGTTTGTGTATCTGACCGACTTGTGTGTGTTGCCAGGCGTGGGCGTTGATGCCAGTGTGAGTTAGGCCTGGCAGTCGGTAGGCCTAATAACAGACTGCAGCAGGTCAGGGGGGCATTTAACACTTCTAAACACACTGACAGAGCTGCCCACTGATGCCAGATCAGAAGGAGGACCTCACACACAGATCAGCAGTGGAATGAAGGACGTCTAAATTGATCTGCTGTTGTTTCAAATTCTTTCTCAAGCTGTGTGTTTTCTACTAAAAAAACCCCAAAAACTCACATTTTTTGTCTGCAGACAGTTCCTTTAAGAGCAGTAAGTGTTTCCGATAAAAATAAAGTTGATTCTAGAGCGGCAGTCTTTTTTGATTAAGATATACACGCACTCATGGAAAGTCTTATGGAAGTTTTATTCCAGTTGGGGATCTTTGGTTTTCGAGACCGGCTGTAATCTAGACACGCAGTTGCTTGATTTTTTTTTTCTCTATAATTTACTCTAAACAGATCAAATACTGAATAAACTAGCTGATAGTTACTCCGCCAAGGAACGCAGTGGAGTTATGTGATGATCGGCATACATTTGTCTGTGAATCTGTCTGTCTGTCTGTCAGTGTGCAACATTACTCAAAAACCGGCCAACGGATTTGGATGAAATGTTCATGGAAGGTCAGAAATGACTCAAGGACCACCTCATTAGATTTTGGCAGTGATGCGGCTTATAGTCTGGATCCACGGATTTGTTAAAGATTTCCCATTGCGAGATATAGCGGCTGGCACGGCGTCACTGTAACCATGATGACAAGTGCACACTGTGTCGGTTACCTGCTGACGATCACAGGATTGCGATCCTACAACTCCACCGGGACTTATCCGTCGGAAATGATACAAGGAATAATTGATTAAATTGTGGGGGTGTTTCTGAGTCCCATCAATTCCTGCCGCCCGCTACGTATTTAGGTCACACGATTCGGTATCATCATTAACTAATTGTTAAGGAATTAATTCCAGGCTTCTTCATGGTACAGGTAAAACCACCACATCTTTATTAGGAACTTCATCAACTTAGACCACCAAACAACGAATAACAATTTCCCGGTACTCACAGAATACTTCACTTTCGCCTATCGGTGCACACATCCTTCAGAATAAAAGCATGGCTCAAAACACAATAGGTAAGGACATATAAATTTCATGTTGCTTAACACTAATAAAAAAACATGCTGCATTTCTACAAAAATATGCTGCACTTCTGGCAATGCCAAATGGGAGAATTAACAGCCTTGGTGGAGTACTGCGCTCTCCGATTGCTTTTCTTGTTAATTATGTTATGATGTTTAAAAGTCATCAACAGATGTGTCAACAATAAAAAATAGTTAATTGCTTATCTACTATTAGAATATCAGGGAATAATGGCTTGAGAAACTGTCCGTGTGTAGTGGAGACCTCAGGTTGTTTCGTGAGGAAATAAAGCTTCGTCTTTGCTTTATATTTGCAAGATAAGATGGCGAAATTAAGTGAGTTGAACACGGCTCAGATAACATTCTTCAGCAACTTACTGAGTTTAGAAGGTTTGATCTTCAGCGAGGACGCACCAGTGCTACATTGATAATAAGATAAACGTGGTAGATGGATAGAAAGCATTCACTTCACGGCAAAGCAAAAGGCTGAACAAACCCAACGATGCTCCGCGTTAATCTGCAGTTTGTTTGCCATGAATAACATCATCGGCTGTGACATCACCGCCCGCGGCAAGAGGTGGTTTGACGGCTGACCGCACTCACAGCCAGGGCGTTGACCTCCCATTGGAGCAACCTGCAACATATGATGCTCGCTTGCCCAATGAGACGGGGGCGGCTTGGGAACAAGCTGGGAGGCGGGTGAGGAGGGTGAGGAGGGTGACATACCACTGGTCTGGCCTCTGTGTGTGTGTGTGTGTGTGTGTGTGTGTGTTAATCTGCTTTGTCTGCCTGGATGCACCATCAGCACTCAAGCGTGACCCCTGACCTCCAACCTCAAATAGGGGAGGCGGGGCGGGGAAGTCGCCCCTCACCCACTCGCACCCATCCAGACCGCTGTTAGCAGAGAAGAGCCGGAGATATTTAGATCATGCAGACGGTGTTTAAGGGTGTATCTGTGGGATGGGGATGGAGACGGAGGGAGGGGGGTGTTGGAACATAGCAAGACTAAGGAGGATGGAGATAAGAAGCGAGTGAGGAGGAACAGACATGAAGAAGAAGAAGAAGAACACTGTGTTCTGTACTTTCTTCTCTCTCCTTTCTCTGATGAGGAGACAAATAGCTATTGTCATCTAAGAGATGCTGGAAAAAGCAGCTCGCGCTCCCTTTGTCCTCTGGTGTTTGAGAAGGGATGACAAAGGCCATTTTCATGCTAGGCGTCTATCTCTGTTGTCTCCTTCTTCTCCTTCTCCTTCTCCTTCTCTTCTTTCTCCAGGCTCTCTCTCTCTCTCTCACACTGAGCTCGCCACCTCTTTAGTCATGCCTTAGCCTCTCCTTTCTTTCTCCTCTCACTATGTCACAGCGTCCTTGCCTTCAACCCCTCTTCCTCCCTCGTCTCCCCACCATCCATCCATCTTTTCCCCCCAGTTCCCTCCATTTGTTCTTTCACCTGCCACGCTCCTCAGCCGGGGGTCGACCTAATTATTCCTCCCTCATCTCCTCTCACACCTGTAACTCAGCATGTCTCCTCCCTCTCTCGCCATCGCTCTCCCCCTCTGCATCTCCAAATTTTCAACCTGTTTTTCCACTCTTGCACAAACTTACGTAAGTAAAGAACCCTCCGTGTTTTTTTTCTTCTTCTTCTCTAATTCCATGTTTGCTCTCCTTTCCTGTTCTTGTTCTGTTTTTTCCTATCTGATGTTGCACCTGTTTATGTGCCGGCTGCCTCTCTTTCTTACCGTCTTCCTCTCACTTTTAGCTGTCAATCAACAAGTCACCAAGGCTTCACTCTCTCTCCTTTTTTTTTTTGTTGCCAAGAACATAAACATGCACCCAATTTGAACCAGTTGCACGCAATCCAATTTCTCTCTTTGAAGCGAGCAGAGTGTTGCAATCCAGAGATTTGGGTGGCTGTAGAGGGAGATGTTCATGGAAAAGCAGATAGGGGGAGAAACTATTTCTCTCCTCCACCTCACTCTTTCCCTTTTTCATTGTCAGCCAGCGGTCTCTCCGGAGTTCCCCCGAAACAAAGGGAGGAATAAAACAGTATTTTTAGACCCTTTCATTTTTCATTACCATAATGATTTGGGCTTTGTAGAATCTTTTCATTTATATTTGACTCCGTCTGTGTGTGTGTGTGTGTGTGTGTGTGTGTGTGTGTGTGTGTGTGTGTGTGTGTGTGTGTGTGTGTGTGTGTGTGTGTGTGTGTGTGTGTGTGTGTGTGTGTGTGTGTGTTCAACAGGGTGTTTCTTTTCCTGCACTGCCGCTCTCCCCACTCGGGCCCAGAGGTTGAAAAAGAGAGCACACACACATGCATGCACACACCCTGCAAATCAGTCACACTCATCCCCAGCCGTGCCTCCTGTCTATTTATTCCTCGATTCATCCGATTCTTTATTTATTTTACACGCTGCTTCCTAATGCAAATAGGTTTGTCTGCTCCCTGCCGAACTGTGGGAGCAGCATGGGACCCGGACTGTGTGTGTGTGTGTGTGTGTGTGTGTGTGTGTGTGTGTGTGTGTGTGTGTGTGTGTGTGTGTGTGTGTGTGTGTGTGTGTGTGTGTGTGTGTGTGTGTGTGAATCCGTGTGCACGTGGGAGGATGGGTGAGAGTTTATATGTGTGTTTGTGTGTGTGTCTGTGGGACCCAGTGAGTAATAGAGCCAAAGTCCTTATCTGTCACCAGAGAGCTGCCTGGCTCTCTCTCAGCTGTCAATCATCCAGCCCTAGAGACAAACACTCTGCTTCAAACACTATGAGAGGCAGAGAGGGAGGGAGGATGAGGGATGGAAGAGGTAGAAAGAGAGCGCGAGGGAGGTGGGGGAGCGAAGGAGCAAAGACGAGAAGGAGGGATAAGACGGGAAGAAAGAGGGAGGAGGCAGGTGTGGAGGGACAGCAGGCAGGAAAGTGAAGGACAAAAGGATAGAAGTTGTGATAAAAGTGAGGGAAGACGGAGGAGCGGAGGTGATATTTCAACCCCTTCTGTTGTGTGTGTGTGTTGTTTTTTTATTTCATCAGGCCCCGCAGGTAAACGGGGGGGAATGGAACTTTAAAACACTTCACCTGCATGAATTAGACAGGCCCCTTGAAAATACCCAGGCGTCTTTTTGAAAAAGCCACTCTTTAGAAAATAAAGAGGCAGAGAAGTGGTGAGGTACGCACACAGATGTGCTCAAGCACACGCCCACACACAGCCGCGTACACTCATACTAACACACACACACACACACACACACATTCTGGCGAAGCTATCAGCGCTGAAATATTGGCATGACACTCTTCAATATCCTGACGGGAGTGAATAGGATTTTTGATGACCCAGAGGCTTTCTCTTTCAGCATGTTTGCGTGCAGGCGTGTGTGTGTGTGTGTGTGTGTGTGTGTGTGTGTGTGTGTTTGTGTGTGTGTGTGTGTGTGTGTGTGTGTGTGTGTGTGTGTGTGTGTGTGTGTGTGTGTGTGTGTGTGTGTGTTATTGGACTTATGTGCAATTGAGGCAGCCATCAGCGAGCCCTAGACCCCGTCTGTCCTACTTTCGTGAACGCATCGCTCCCTCTCCAAACCGAGTCTCTGCTCCTGCAGTGGCCTAACTGTTGATTTTACCGCGGGGCTCCACAACCCCTGGGTCGAGCCAGGACTGCCGCTCCAGCGCTTTCCCCTAAGCCCTTAAATCTTCCCTCAGCCGAGAACGGGAGGAGGCGTTTGGGTTGGTGAGGTGGGTAGGAGAGCCAAGGAGGAGGGCAAAAAAAAAAAAGAGAGAGAGAGAGCAGCAGAAGGGTTTGAGCCCCAAATCGCTTCAAGATGCATTCCACTGGAGTCGGAGTAGCTGAGAATCTGGGAGCCGGGTAGCGCTGCTCAGAGCCTGTAGGGAAGCCGAATGGAAGCCAGGTTCCCATTTCCAATGGTGGATTAAGCTCTGCTGCAGATACACAAGGCCCCTGTTGGGATACACACAGTAAACACACACATATCCTCAGACTACCCCTTTAGGAGATTCTAATTCCCTTTACCTAAACATATATTATTCAGCTCCTAAACTTAAAACAGAAATGGAAAGATGACAAGTTGGGATTTTACAAGAAGTGTCGACTGTTTGTCGGTGGTCAGAGAGCATTTTGGCCACTTCAAGAAGTCTTTTCTCTGAATCCTCAAACTAAATCAGATAAATTCAAAACACCTGATCTGACCAAAGTATTTTGAGTGAATCCAGATCCCGCTGTGTGTGAGTCCTCTGTGCCATTGTTGTCCAGAAACCCATCAGTGAGTCACTGTGCTGCAGTGGGAGACGTGTTCCATCATCACAACAGAACTGATAATGGACATGCTTTGACTCACAGACACTACCTCGCTGCCATAGATACTCACTAGTTCCCCGTATGTATTGTAGAAATGTAGTCCTGTTTGAGCAGCATTTGTTAAAGTGCCTAGATGTTTTAGACAATGAGTCTGTGAGCAGTATTTGTAATCCAAATATTGAGAACTGCATTGTTGGTTTTGGTGTTTTCATTGGCTATTCTGACAATAATGAAAGCTCTAGAATAACACCAGTCTTATCCTTTTAAAGTCTAAAGTGGATAGATGTCCTCATGCAAATAAACATAGAATATTACTTTTGCTTGCTTGGTTAAAAAAAAAAAAAAAAAAGTCCCAGGAGTCCTGCATACTTGGTGGCCCCTAGGGGCCTCCTATGGATTACACTTCACTCCTGACACTATGGCCTGACAGAGCTTAAGTTGAGTCGCCTTTAGCTAAAGTTTCAGACTCTGGTCACCCTGTGGCCTCTCTGGAGCAAAGTTGAACGTCTGCACACACACAACCGGCCCTCACGGGTCACAGATGGGGGGAGAGGGGACCCTCGGGAGAACGCCTACATGCATGATCGCATGTGGATGCACTCAAACACGCACACACATGCGGGGAGCTCTGAGAATGTAGGTGACCCACACTGTGGCAGGTCAGCGTCTCACCTCACTCCTTCCCTCCCAGTGGGATGAATAGTGGATGATTCTCTTTCTGTGTGCGGAGCAGAGAGAATGAGAGCCGCTGCATGCATTAGAACCTTCGTTCCTCCAGAGCCCTGGGTGACCTAATTAAATTAGCGAGGTGTTTGGAGTGAATGAGTCTAAGCTCAAAGACTTCTCAAACACCGGGAGTAAACACCAGCTGCCACTCTCCATGTATGTGTGTGTGTATATGTCATCATAAGCTATATACTTAAACGCACTAAAGACCTCAGTGGGAGTTCTAGGGGGTCTGCAGCATGTGTGTGTTTGTGCGTTTGCGTCTCAAGGGTCTCCTTTGGCCTCTTTTGAGGGGTACAACATGCGTAGGTGTATCCATT
This sequence comes from Amphiprion ocellaris, assembly GCF_022539595.1. NCBI lineage: Eukaryota > Metazoa > Chordata > Actinopteri > Pomacentridae > Amphiprion > Amphiprion ocellaris. The sequence continues at coordinate 6,048,485 of NC_072788.1, forward strand.
TGTGGACGGTGGGGCCCTCTCAATCTCTTCCTCTATCACACACACACACACACACAAACACACACACACTGGGCTGTCAGGGCCTGCAGTACTCCATCAGCACACACCTCCACTAGACCACCTTAATGGGACCAATCCAGACTGCTGCAAATCATCCAGAGTACATGCTGAAAACGGGGGAGACGGAGGAAGGAGAGGGGGGAGGAGGGGGGCAGGTGAGAGGAAAAGAGATATAGGAGCAGGAAGAAATGGTGGTTTGAGATGGTTTGTAGAGTGAAGACGGAAAGAAAGAGCGAGAGGGAGGAGTGTATCGGTGAGGAAGTAAGTCAAAAGTATGATTTCAGCTTCATGTGATCAGCCAGCGGGAAGATTAAGTTTCTTTGTGGAGCAAATTTTTTAAAAAGTCGCTGTGGCTTTATGGTTGCAAGGCTGAGAGAAACATAAAATATTGTTAATATTAACCAATACTGTTAAAAAAATACTATTCAAGGTGGAGAATTATGCCTTTCTTTACTGCTGTAAAAAATTCTCCAACTTCTTTGGATTTCACAGACCTGCATATATGTAGAAAATATCACAAGATACTAAATAAAGCAACATTAGCATATAGTAAATGTCAGTGGAATACAGTGAAATTGTAAATGCACATATAATTTTAGCTGCAAGTCACATTTCCTTGGTTATTTATTCCATTTCTGCACCACTAGCGCACTTTTGAAGAAACAAAAATCTAAAAAAAAAAGAAGCTGCACACAAGCCAGGTGACATATGGTTGGCTAGAGAGAGAAGAAAGCAGGTAATGAAGAAAAGTATATAGAGGTGGAGAAATGAGAAATAGAGCAAGGGGGGCGGCACAAGAGAACGAATACAGAGCTAGAACTCACTTCTAGCGAGTGTTTGGTGGAGTTAAAAGAAGCCGCGAAACAAAAAGTTCTGAGCTGGAAATGCAGGAGCAGGAACATAAAAAAATAAAAAAAATAAAAACAGGAACAAGGATGCAAATGAGAAAAAGATGAGGAAGAAGAGAGAGGGGGATGTTTGCTTGAGAAAAGTTTCTGTTGACCTGAATATGGCTGCGTCGTTTGGCTTTGTTCAAAGAAGTCTTCCCCCGTAGTCGGTTAGTTAGTTCTAGTTTCACTTCAGGACGCAGCTACAAGTTTCAATTTAATGCGATCCGCTCGTCTGCTGCATTGTATTCTATGGAATGCATTGAACGCAGCAGGAGTGTAGCAACAAGGGAGATGAAGGATCTGTGTGTGTGTGTGTGTGTGTGTTTATGGGAGAGACAAACACAGTGTGCGTCTCTCCCAGTGTGTGTGTCTACGTGCTCTTTCCAAATGCCAAGGCATCTAGCGTGCCTCCATCCCACGTCTCGCTGGTTATCCAGGGTGTGATATGTACTGGATGTGACACCGACGCTGCAGCATTCTGGACCGCCTCCGGACAAGAGGATGAGTGTGTGTCTGTGTCTGTGTATTGTGTGTGTGTATTGTGTGTGTGTGAGTGACGACAAGGACGCAGTTACCTTCAAAGTCCCACGATGCCAGCTAACTATTCAAACAAGGCTCTGCATCCCTACCTGCTGACTACCTCCTCCCATCTCTCTCTCTCTCTCTCTTCTAAGCCTCATCACTTTAGCTTTACCTTTCTCCTCGCCACCTCTTTTCCTCTCATCCCTCACCCTCCCTCCCTCCCTCCTCCGTCTCTCGCCATATGGAAACTATTACAGCCGTTGTCGTTTCTCACCACCAACATTCCTGAGGGCTTTCCAGCGCTCACTGACTTTACATCAACCTTGTGCTCCTTTGCTTGTTCACACTGCTCTTCATAGCCGGCTTATCGCTCATTCTTTCGCCGCTCTTTTTTTCTGGTTTAACCATTAAACGTCCAGCTTCCGCCTTTTACTTCCTTATAGATAGACTGCTTTTACGGATCTTCAGTTTTTGGGCCACTGGGATGCAACATCAAAAACTAAAAAAAGCAATTAGATGCTCTTTTTTTTACCTCCGTTTTGGTCACCACCACCTCCTCAGGGAAATATTTAAATCTTTATCTGCTAGATTTTCTATTATAACTGCATTTCCATTGCAGGAGCTGTACCCAGGAACTTTTGGAGGAACTTGGTGTGTTTCTACTGCAGTGACCAATGTCTAAATTAAGTTACAGTGGCATTATTTTACCTTTGAAAAGTCAATAATTGGAGAGGAAGTACTTTCTGAAAGTTTAGGAACTTTTGGAGCAGTGACCAATGTCTAAACTAAAGTTACAGAGACGTTATTGTACCTTCAAAAAGTCAGTGCTTGGAGAAGATTTTGGGGGCGGGGCTTGCAGTGGTGAATGTTTCTGATTGTCGATTTCCCTTTAGGACTCACATTTGGGTATTTTCTATGTTTTTGCTGCTACAGCTCGGCTGTTTTCCTGCATCAGCTCAATAAAGTACCTCACAATCAACAGCAGCATGACTTGAATCTCTTGCTGCTCACTTTTTTTGAAGTGTCGCATTTCCTTTGCTTCACATGGCTCCACCTTTGCCGTATAGTCGTCTGCATTACTGCCACCTACTGGACTGGACAGTTTGTTGTACATAAATGCACAAAAATGATGCTAATTGATACGCAAACAGTCTGGATTAGCTTTTAAGTTAGATTTATTAATGTTAATTTCTCTTCTCTTTAAGAACAACTTTTTCTTGTGTCTGAAAATGACAGAACGTCTGTATCGATGCTGCATCAATGCCAAAGATGCTGCTTTTTTGTGGTTCCTCGTGTTTTTTGTTGTTTTGTTTTGGCTCCTTTTCCCAAATTCACTTTGACATATTTGGTATGTTTGGAATCTTCAGGATCTCCACTAAAATTTAAAATAAGATTCTGTGGGTTTGAGCAAAGTTTAACTGCCCTGAATTTGTTCTGACTGACTGACTCACCAGTGAGACAGTGGAGTTGAAGAAGCTTGTTTTGCAATACAGAAGAAACTTTGTGTTTCCGTCCACTGTTTTTTTTTTTTTGGTCTGACCAAACAGATGATAATACGATAAAACAAAAGTTCTCAGATGGAAACCCGGGCTTGTAACTTTCACTCTGCCTTTTCCACTCTTCCCTGAACTCACATCCATTCCACCATTTCATCCATAATAGAAATGTTCAGAGGTATCTGGGCCATGCCTTTTAGAGAGAGACTCAAACTCTCATCAATTTACATTATAGCTCTCTCTTCCCCCTCCCTGTCCTCTACTAACCCTTCTCTGTCTCCCTCTATCTCATACAAATGTATCCCTATCTCTCTCCAGCTCTGTACACACAGTCAAAGACCACTTTCTGCAGCTCTTCTCCAGGGTATATGGTTCTTTAATGAAGACAGTAATAATGATTATGGATATTTAAAAACCGTCTGTCTGCCCTGTGCACTGATGGAAGGAGAAGCTGCTGTGTCTGCATGCGAGAAGCCCTGTCAGATGATGCAGAATTTCAAATAACTTAATTATAAGCGTTGATTATTACTTCCTAAAACAGATTAAGGTGACTAATAGCGTGTCAAAGGTGCAGGGATTAGATGGTTTCTTTACGTGTGAAGCCGCAGCGAGAAACAAAAGGGGTTTTTACTTCATTTTATTACTGTTAGACTGATATATCGTGAATGTATAAAAGCCCGAGTGTTGCATTAATTGAGTAAGATGTAATAGGTTGACCTCACGCATTGATGTGGGTGCAGATGATAATAGTGTTTTTTGATGCAAGGCCTCAAGTTCAACCTGCAAAATGGGTTTCGAGCAGCTTGCGCATGCAGTGAAAAGCCCCTTTCACTTCCAGAGCTGATCAAACATGAGGTCAAGATGAAAGAGCACAACACAAGTAAAAATCTAAAAGCTCCTGAATCTTTTATTGTAAACGTATCTGATGGAAGCGGCAGGCAAAAGATGTAGGTAAGACGTGCGGAGCGCAACAGGTCAGTTTGATTGAACCGCTGTTCCTACAAATACTGTGTCAAAGACGGATCGCACATTGGGTGAATTCATGTTTTCTATACTCAAGACCATATGTTTTACATTATATGTTGTTGGTGTTTCTGGGCTGATTGCTCCAGCAGAAGAGTGGAAAGTGATAGCCGCCGCCGTCCTCTCTCTGTGTGGGTGCTCTGCGAAAAATCTCCATCGTAGCAAGTGATTTAATCCAGCACTGAGGCTTGAAATAATATTTTCCTCCAAGTAGGTAAAACAGTCTGTCACCGGAGTGAGATAATTTTACATTTCCAGATCTTTTGAATCATTTTATTCATACCTGAGGAGCTTTTTTTTTTTTCTTTACTCTTCCAAGCCTTTAACACTTATTTAATAGGAAATTCATTAAATTGCATTGGAGGAAAAATTAATTACAGTGCGGCTCTGGCTGAAAGTTTTGCTTGTTTCATCAGAGGCGAGGTTTCGAGATGTGGGCTCGGATGACATATTCAGAATGGACGTTTTCCGCCCCTGTGTGTGTGTGTTTGCTCATTGTGGCATTCTTTGGAAAGCACCTCTCCAGTAAATGAGACCCAGCGGATTTACTTTAGACAGCTACTAGATGGCCTGCAGGTGTTGCGGCTCAGCGGGTGTTGTGTGCGTGCACGCTTGTCCTATGGAGCGTGCGTTGGCCCCGTAGCCGATCGGTTTGCTGCTGTTTAGTGTGCTGCTCCCCCGCTGTGCGTCTGACAGTGTGTGTACATTAAAGCAGGACGAGGGGGGTGGGTGGGTTGTGCACTCAGAGCCCCTGTGTGTGTGATTACGCTGTGTATACCATGAGATTAGTGCGGACAGCTTTATGCGCAGGGCCCGCCATAAATCTCCCCCGCCACAGAACCGAACACCGCCGTCGTTTATTATTCTCTAATAGATCGGTCCTTTGCTGTCTCTCCGCTCGCTCCAGGTTGCGGTTAGCCCAAGGACAAACCCCCCCTCTGAGGAATGGGGAAGGTCAAAGTTTAGCAGAGGTTCGAGTAAATCCTCCATGCTGATTTCATTTTCTTTTGTGCTCTCTGGCAACTTCAATGTCCTTTTTTTATTTCCTCCTGTTTTTCTGCACTAACCTTGATTTCTTTTTTTTTTTTTTGCAATCTGTCCACGTTCTTTGCTTTCTCTTTTGTCCTTATGTGTTTGTTTTGATGCTTTATCACTTTGAATCCTACCTCGTCCTCTTTCTTTTTCTGGGTTTTTCCTCTCACGGATTCGTCTGCCCTTCCCCTAAACTCCGCCTCCCCCTTCGGTTTTCTCATGTTCGCACACATTTCGCACACACCCGAACCCTTGTCCTCCCTCCTCCGCCGCCACCGCCGGCTGCACCTGTGTGCCCGGCTTTGGTCTGGACATGGCTCGGGTTGCCGCTGTGGAATCTGGGAAATGTTGAAGCTGTCCGATGTGCTGCCCAGAGCAGGTAGAACTGCAGACAACATGCAGGCGGACAAGAGCGCAGAGAACAAAAGCAACGCACATGGGCCGGCCCAAGATACCGCTGCGGGGTTTTCGCCTAACTGTGATCTCAAATGTCAGAGTTTGCGAATTTTATTGGGAAAGTTTCGAAGTTAGGAGGGAGTGGAGGAGTGGAGGGGGGAGGATGGGAAGCGGGAGGTGTAAGAGGTCGGTGGGAAGGTCGGGGAGACTGACACTTGAGTCTTCTCAGCTCAGCTCGGGGGTCGCGGCGGGGCGACGCTTGGGTTGAGAAAATGATGTTTCTGCCCTCATAAAAGAGCTTCAGAGAAGAAAAGATTGGAAAGCTCACCCCTCCTCTCCTCTCCCTCCCCCTCCAGCTCTCCTCCTCCCCCCCTCGGTGTCACCTCTGGCCCCCTCCAACCTCCCACGCCATGTTTCAAAGTGTGGCCACATGAATGGCGCTATTGTTAACGGCTGAGAAAAAGGGAAGGAGAGAGAAAGAGAGGGAGAGTGGACAGCGAAAAGAGATGAGAGGGGATTAGAAAAAGAAAAAAAAACCTGCAGACACTCCGAGACAGAGAAGAGCGTCTCTCAAATGTGGCCAAAAAGAAAAAGAGCGAAGGGAAAACGTTGCTCGGGGCTGCGACTGAATGGGATGATTTATTTAGATGTGGTCACAGATGAACTCCATAAAGTTGTTTATAAGTTCACCTCACTCCACTTTTTTTCCCCCTCTCGTCTGTGATTCTTCTCCGTTGGAAGTTTTACAACATTGTGGCAGCTGTGAGATTCACGAGGCTCGCCAACTAGCCTGCACTTTCTGACCAGACTTTAAGGGGAAAATTAATACGTCCACTTCCAAATAAAACACAGTGTAAGCGATTGTATATTGCTGAACGCAATCCAGGTCTGTTGACAGTGAAGGCCTCACACGGACGACGGGGAAAGTGGGAATTTTGAGATAAATGCACTATTTTTCTCCGGCGTGATTAGATTGGAACGAGGTCTCGGCTACACGGTCATGTTTACAGTGTACACACACACTATCATTCTCTCACACACACCGGGTTAACCTGGGTTAACTCGGCAAATCTGACACCCTGAACATGGAGCCTATCAGAAAATTGAGTTCTGTCACAGGAACGTGTTCACTCTTCCTTTCTTTTCACCTCGATTTTTCCCCCCTATTCTTCCGTGCTGTATTTCAAAATCTTTTTCGCTCTCCGTGGGGTGTTTTTTCTTTTGTCTATGTGCTTTTTTCTTGCTTGTTCACCACCTTTCTTTGTTGCTGCTACACACCTTGTCCAACATGTTACATTTTTTCTCCACACCCCTTCCTCTCTCTCTCTCTCTCTCTCACTTCACTGATTTCTCCCTCTTCGTTTCTTTCTGTCGTTCTTTTTTCTTCTTCTCCTTTCCAAGCACTGCACCTGCCCAGTGGCATTTTACCTCTCCCATTCTGCATTGCAGCTCAGCTCTGACTCAGGGTACCATCAGATACCACTCACAGAATGCGTCATGCAGGAAGCAAAAGGTGCTTGTGTTTTTAAAAAAAAAAGTGTGCATGTGTGTGTGTATCAACCGGTTTCAGTCTTCATGTTTAGGGAAAACTAAACCTGGATGTGGGTGGATGTGCTCGGGCAAATCTTTTGTGTTTAGCAGAAGGGCATTTGTATGGGCCTGTATGTGTGTAATAGATTTTTTTCAGCTTAGGCTTTGCTGCAGAAGCCTCAGGAACTACCACCATGTTTACAGTTCGTACTCTATAAATGGTGCGGGTGCATGTGCTCGCCAGTCTGAAGCCGACAGGAGGGTGAAATATGCGTGTTGAGTGAAGCTGAGTGGCTGCCTCTCCAGTATAAGTATTTCCTGATAACCCCGAGTGACCTGGGTAATGAGAAGTGGAACAGTGGCTTCCCAGCAGGCCTCTGGGCCCGCCTCAGCTAAAGCTCCTCTGCCGCTCAGTTTGCATTCTCCAGTTCCCCTCCGGTGTGCGCCGCCAGCCAAACACGACAACAGATAAAAGCTCACGTCTCAATTTATAGCAGGTGTAAGGCTGTTTGCTCACAGCCCTAAGAGGTAGCTGTAGCCTGCTAGCCTGCTAGGTGGATGAGGATGGTGTCAACAATAGGAGACAGAAAAAGAACCGATTCCTCTCATTCGCCCTGGGTAACGACAGTATTTTTGTCTGGTTACCCAGGGTTGCTTTTCAAATACACCACTAAAACCAAAACTAGTAAATATAAGCCTGCAAGACCTGTTGTATACTGTATGGCCAGTGGTAGCCTACAGAGCTAATTAACTACCAGCAGTGTCTCCATAATGTAATTTTATGTACATTTTGTATTTTCATATCAGAAAGGTTGTTGGAAACAGCAACATTTGAAAGGAAAACTTTCATAATTATGTAAAAACTATTGTTACACTCACTTAGGGTTGTTTTTGGCTCTTGAAAACATTTTTTATGGACCAGTTTTGACGTAGCAATTTCTTTGTCTTTGTCTGCCAGCTAATAATTACACCTTTCTCATTTGAAAACAATGTCTGAAATGTCTAAAATTTGCGTGCTCTGTTTTTGTTTTTAATATTTTTAGCAGTTGGCTAACAACAGTTTTTTTTCCCCAGCTTCTTCTACACTGTTTATTAACGTTAGCATAGCGTAACTGGCAAGACTAATTAGCATTTTTCTCTTGAATTTTTTTGTGACATTTCCAAAGTTCCCTTAAAATTCACTTGAAAACACAGCTAATGTGAGCATGCTAAAACCATAGGATGTAGGCATTAGCATTGTTAGCATGTCAGCACACCAATTTCAACATCTAGTTCAAGAGCCGTTAGCATTAGCTGCCAATTTTGAGTTTTCTTTAAGGTAAATGGTCAGATTTTTCAGAACCACTGTAGCAGAGGCCTTAAAAAAACTGTAGAGCCCAGTTTACCTCATTAATGTGACAATCAGATAATATAATGCTAGCTATATTAGCAACATTCAGGCTAGCAAGATTTATCCAGGTTGTACAGCGATGCTTATATGCTCTCAGGCTTCCACAAATACAGCAAAAGAGACTGGAATTTTTTGTGTCTAAAAAGCTCCGAAGTTAATTTGCTCTTAATTGATTCTACATTTTACTTTTAGGTACTACTCAGCTTTGAAAAGCAGGTGTAGTCTGAGAAAATAACAAGTTATCAAGGTTAGTTCAGTTTTGTTGTGGAGTTTGAAACATGCAGAGACGGAGGTTCTAACAAAGACACCATGAAGTTGCATTATGAGTGTGGTTTTTGAGTTTAACCCACTCGAAGTATTAAAAGTGACAACTGATGCTTCATTTGTAACTGCTTTCCTTTAACCCTCTAAACCCCAAGCAGTTACTAGACATTTTTGGCCCATTTTTCCTCACTGTTGGCTCATTTTTCACTGCATCATTCAGTCCTCCACCTTTATGGAAACAGCACAACGATGGTTAGAAGTAGAGATAACCCAAATGTGTCATTATAATGCCAGTAATCACTATAAAAGTGTTGAATTTCTGTCAAACACTGAACAACTTGGAATCAAAATGTGCTATATTTTTCCATGTGTAACTAATAGTGGGAAAAATGGTGGCTCTACATACTAGAGATATATTACTTATTACGTTTTAGTTTGTTTCCATGAGTTTCTCCCATAATATGTGTAAATGCAGTTCCACCCAGCTCAGCCTGTTTCCTAAAATTTTGTCATTTGATTGTTAATTGCAGCTCAGTTACTAATAGCTTCATGGTTGCACTAAGAAGCTGCAAAAATGTTTGTCTTTTGTGTAGCAAATTGAAAAATATCACAATTTTAAGCTTCGATTTTGTTCATTTACCAATGGAACTAAACATCAGATGAGGTTAGTTGAATGATTTGGGGAAAATCAGATAATTTGTTCAGCTTCTGGCTCTGATTGATTAATTTGGGGTTTAAATCTTTAAATCTGTCTCCAACTAAATTGCTGTTGAACCACCTCAATCTGTACAACTACAGTGCTTCATAATTAATTGTCACAAAGTAAGACACAACCTTGATAACCACTGATTTGGACTGTGTGTCGCTGAAAGATAAACAAGATTTCTTTTAATTTAAAAAATGAAACTGTCACTTGTTGCCTATGTGACAGCAGCAGGATTTATTTAGTCTTTTTTTGACAGTACAGTTATGCAACGTCGCTCATTGTCTTCGTATACTTTGTGATCTTGCATTGTTTACTTTAATACTCAAACGGTTGTCTGACAGCAGAACAGAGAGAATAATTAAGCAGGTTTTATTGCGGTGACTCCCATGTGTTCATGAGGATTTGTTGGAAACAGAAACAGCATCTGAGTCAGAGGTAACAGAAAATGGGGTCCTTAACATTACAGGCATTTGCTTCCTCCCACATCCACATCAAAGTGTCACTTAAGATTCTCTGAGAATGCTAACAGTAAAACGAAAAAAAAAATCCAGCAAATCTCCTTTTCCATTCGAACTGGCTATAAACACTCTACCTCTTCCTGTCAGTTGTGACATTTATTTTAACCTGAGATATAGTCGCAGCCGGTGTGCTTCCACGACTTTCTCTCTTCCCACTGTTAGCCAAGCAGGCTAGTGTGGTGCGTTAAAGTCATCGTAGGCCTCTGAAGCTAAGTTGATAACTCGCATTATTTGGCCTTATCGGCAAGAGATGGCCCTGTACTGTGAGGGGGATGGCAGAGTCTGAGTCATTTGTTGAGTTTCTGCCTCTCTGACTGCTGTGTTTCATGTTCTGGGCTCTGGAGCGGCCTTTGGAAGCCGTGCAGCCACAGTGAGCCCACCAGCTCTCACACTGCAGCAACGCTTTTTCATGTAGGCAGAATTGATTTCAATTTTCATGTGAAATGTTTCCTCAAAAGTTGCTCAGGAAAACCATTTAGGAGCGTTAAGGCCACGCAACATCAAAGCTGTTCACCGGAAGCCATACTAGTATCATAATAATGATAATAAGCGTAGTTTTGTGGAATTTAGCCCGCCTGTTGGATTAGAGTCACTGCAGGCTGCGGGTTTTCCTTACGTGACAGGTGTCAAATTGTCAGTTCGGCTGGAAACAAACAAACTGCACATCCTTCATAGCAATGACAGACTGACATCAAGGCAGCTAATTAGCAAACTAATTAGCTGTACATACCTGAGATTTGGCACTGGCAACTTTGTTGTGCAGATCTACAGCGATAGTTGTCTGCCTGTTTCTTCCTCCACGGACATGCCTCAGTTCTCACTTCCAAGTATGAGAGCTGAAAAGGGAAACCGAGCTCAGAGGGAAAACGTGCATCGCAAAGAGAAAGTAAATGCTTCTCTGTTGTTTTATCTCTTACGCATACATTCACATATGTGGAACTGGTTTAGCGCATTTGTTTGCAATGAATTGTGTTTGAATTCTGTGCGGATCAGAGTCTCATTATAAAATATAGAGTTTAACATTTAAATATATGTGTTTAGTAGAAATACCTTAAAATGACACATCAACATCATTCGCCTGTTGTCACAATCATTCAAAAATAATACTCTCCCTATTTGACACAGGTATAAAAATATTAACTTTGCATATGACCAGCGACAACAGATGGAAATTAAGCTCTTGGGCTAACTCGTGATTCATTTTCACTCCTGTTTTCTGTTGATAAATGAGCACTATCCCTGTCCAAAAAAAATGAATTAATGAAATGAAATGATCAAGGTCAAAATGAGTCATTTTTAAGATGGAACAGGCTTTATTACTTCCACTCCTCCTGCTTTTGCATACATTTAACTGCTTTGATATCTGTTAAGTGTAAAAGTGCATAAGATTTTGATCACACAGAAATGTTTCTGAACTCAAGGTCATTTCTGTTTGGGAGTTTATGACAGAAAAGGACTTAAATGAATGCTTTTCCAATAACTAAATCCTTTTTTGGCCTTGCCAGTGGTTATTTTCCCTACGTGGCTCATCAACTGGTGGTTTATATTTTCCAACGTTTTTCTCCACCACCTCATAGGGTCAACAGGGGATTGCGTGAGCTGGTGTGGTAAAAATGTATTTGTGCAGTTGACTGCACAGCAGTTCCTCTGTAACTGCACCTGTTCCCTTTGAAGGAGAAAAGATACGAAAGAAGTAGGAGAAACGAGAGAGAGCTAAAGGACCCATCTGTTGCTCATTCAGCGGCATGGACAGGTGGCTCTGAACTGGTTTATAGAGACTTTAATTAATGATTCTCTGCCTTTTCCTCTCCCCTGACTCCTTGCTTTATTTCTCTTTTCTTCTGCTTTCCTACCTCCAGGTTCAGGGACGACAAGGGCTACGTTCTGTACCCTCAGATCGGGGACCGGCTGGACCTCATCTGCCCTCCGCAGGACACCGCCAGGTCCACGCCGGAGTACGAGTTCTACAAGCTCTACCTCGTGTCGTCGCGGGAGCAGGCGGACCGCTGCGAGGTGATGGGACCCCCCAACATCGTGCTCACCTGCGACGAGCCCAGCCGCGAGCGCCGCTTCACCATCAAGTTCCAGGAGTTCTCGCCCAACCTCTGGGGCCACGAGTTCAAGAGCATGCACGACTACTACATCATCGGTGAGTCGAGGAAACCGGACCAGACTGCAAATTAGGAAATGAGGAGATGGTCTTTGTGTGTGTGTGTGTGTGTGTGTGTGTGTGTGTGTGTGTGTGTGTGTGTGTGTGTGTGTGTGTGTGTGTGTGTTTGTGTGTGGGTGGTGGGTGGGTAGGTTGTTATGATTGCATGGCTGATTTCTGATTGTGCTTGAGTGTGTTTGTTTATTTCAGTGATGATGGTGCTGATTGGGCGGGTGTGTTTAGAGTAATTAGGTTGGAGAATTGTGTGTGATCCGGGCCCACAGGCGGATACACTACGCTGCAAAAAGTGACCAGATGTCAGTTTCGTGATGTTTTAGGGGTCTTTTTTAGCTGCAGATTTTCTCGCCAACTTTCGTTCATTTCACCTCCACGGAATTAAACACACATCAGGTGAAGTCTCTGTTGTGCTCAAAAGAATATTTTACTCTCAATTATTTTTTGTTTCTTGCAGCGTCCTTGGGTTTGCCACTTGTGTGGGATTTTGTGTTTAGCGAAGTGTGGTTACAATTGTGCCTCAGTGTCATTTCTAAGAGTGCGTCTGCCATTGCCATGTCTTTGTCCTGCTCGGCTGCTGTGCTGGCCTCAAGCCTGTTTATTGTTACTGCCAGCCTCGCCGTGACCACAAATGGCGAAGCGCTGTTTGTTTTGTTTTATTCACGAAGGTTTGTTTGGAGTTAGGCTGCTCGGAGACCCGATGAGGTCATCAAGGCGAGCCAGGCCAAGCGTTTGTATCGGACGGAACAATCTACAAGCAAAGGTCGCTTCAACCGAAACCTATGGCTTGTTTTTAAAATGCAGTCCGAGAGCCAAGAGCATCCGGTGCTACACACAGAAAAAACACATTCACGTGCATGTATGTACACACACTCCCACACGCCCACAAGTTTCCAATACAAACACAATCACTGTAAAAAAAAAAAAAAAAAAAAAAAAACACCTCAGGAGTGAGAGAGTGAGCAGGAGAGACAAAAAGAGAGAGACCCTGTTTGATTCCCATAGCTCTCCTCCCACGCACCTGCGAGCTCTATTCACTCAGGTGTGCAAATGCGCTTTTCATTTCTTCTCGTCTGCTGCTGGAAAAAAAAACCAACCTAAAAACGATAGAATGAGTAGAGCCAGGAGGAGGAGGAGGAGGAGGCTGGGACAGAGATGGAGAGACAGAGGGAGAGTCTGAGAATGAGACAAAGAGAATACGAGATCTCTGGAAGTCCGTGAAGTCCCTCTTACCTCTTTGTGTTCTATATTTGTTTGTCGGGTTTCAGGTGCGCTCGGTTTTCACTATCGGTCCTTAAACCTGCCGTGTTTGTGAAGAGAGGTGAGGCACTGGGCATGTTTCTCCTGCACCCTGCATCAGTATCAGCATACAAGTATTTCTCACAGATTAGATATGAGGAGGTGAGATAGCATGCAGTGCTGCAGCAAGCCACCGTGTGTGTGTGTGTGTGTGTGTGTGTGTGTGTGTGTGTGTGTGTGTGTGTGTGTGTGTGTGTGTGTGTGTGTGTGTGTGTGTGTGTGTGTGTGTGTGTGTGTGTGTGTGTGTGTGTGTGTGCAACCAGAGATCCAATGATCCAGGAATTTGGGCCTGATAAGGAGAGAGGAAAATTAATGCAATCTGATACCCGCTGATACCCGATTCAGTGACTGACAGATGTTTAGCAGCACAGCCTGAACAGCCCTCAAATATGGCTGCAAGAAACCGCCACTTACAGGAGACATTAAACAGAGTCTCAGATGGTTAAATTTAACTACGGTCTTGATTTAAAATCCTTTGGTGCACCATTCTATACTGTTTCTTTTAAAGCCCGGTAGGCACCCGCTACTGTACAAAAGCTCACAAAACATTTCACTTGATGTGGGTGCAGCAGTTTTCTCAACTGATCTCCTTCTAATTAATTATAATCATGATTTTAGTGCTGTCCATATTCAGATTTTACACTGGAAAGCATAATCTAGGATTAGTTTTTGCTTAGATGTCCAGAAATATGTCAAACACAACACAGCACAACAAGTTTGAATCTTGATTCGTCATGTCGAGATTGCATTAATCTTCCAATCACAATGAGTCCTCCATAGAAACGTATGTTTTGACTGTTGGCAGCTACTTCGCGACATACCAGTTCCGCACCGTCACAAGAGGGTTGTTGTTTTAAGGGAGAGTTCAACTTTGTTTTCTTTCTCCCTTTGAGCAAACCACAGGATGTTCAAAGTGCCCAGTGTTCAAATATCAGCCTCCGTGATGGAAAATGTAGTGATAATGTCTCCAACACACCTAGTCAGCTGCTTATCGTGCACAAAATATCAGCAAGTTTCAAAATCACAGCAGAATAACCTATAAATCACCACAACTCCAAATGTTTCCTTTGTTTCAGGGCAAAAAAGCACATTCTGAAAATATTCACATTTGATTAACGATCTTTTTACAAAACATTATGAACAAACTGAAATTTGTTAGGAAGAACAAATTCTATTTCAACAACATTATGCCTCAGTTCGTCATTCACACATTACAACATACAGATTACACAGTGTCGACAAAGGTACAAAACATTTAGTCACAGGTATCTGGAAGTGAATGATGCAGTATTTTATTTAAAAAAAAACAATAAACATAAGACAAAATATTACAAAAATGAGACACAAAATGACAAAAGAACAATGAGCAATCTAGTATTTTACTTCATGATCAAAACAACTTGTCATAGTCTAGAAATTATTTTAAATTTATAGTTTTACAAATTTACAATTTGCAGTGAATGTCTTCTCTGTAATTTTTACACTTTACAAAGTCATCTTGCAGGCCGGATTGGACTCTGGAGGTCTGGTTTTGGCCCACGGGCCGCATGTTTCACACCCGTTTTAACCCTCATGTCATCCTGCAGGTCAAAATTGACCCATTTTAAAGTTTGAAAATGTGGGAAAAAAAAGATTTTCACAGTGAAACTTCTGATGTCCACATTTTCAACATTTTTGGGAAATCTGTGAACATTTTTTGGTGGAAAAAATAAATGTTAAAAATATCTACCAAAATCCAGTGAAATTCACTGGATTTTGGTTGATTTTTATGTGAATGTTCTTGAGAGAATATTAGAAGTTTTACTGATATATATGGAATCACTTTAGATATATTTTAGGATTTTTTTTGCAAGATTTTTACTCATTTTTTGAAAATATTTACAAGAATTTTCTTGCCCAATTTGGGGGATTTTTTTAAAAAATAAAACATTTAAGGGAAACTTTTGAGGAATTATTGGAATTTTGTTTCTGAAGGTTTTGCAAATTTTCAGAAATTTAGGGAATTTTTTTTTTTGCTGAATTTTTAGATTTTTTTTCAGACAAGGAAACGTTATTTTTTGGTGCCTGTAAATGAGGACAACAGGAGGGTTAAAGTCTCTCTTAAAGGATCAGGAGGACCAAAATTAGAGCTGAACGATATGCAAAACAATCCTATTGTGGTTATTTTGAAAGATATTACATCCTGATCTTAGTGGGAATGGCGGTTTTCACATTTTGTGTTCACCTAAAAACAATATATATAAAAATGATAATGT
The DNA here is from genome assembly GCF_022539595.1 of Amphiprion ocellaris. NCBI lineage: Eukaryota > Metazoa > Chordata > Actinopteri > Pomacentridae > Amphiprion > Amphiprion ocellaris. The sequence continues at coordinate 6,064,030 of NC_072788.1, forward strand.
GATTTTTGCTGCGGTCTGAACAGAACAAGCATGTTCTCTTATGTCTAGAGAATATGGTTTATAGGCTCGAGCACCACCATGTTTCATTTATAAGGCTATATTTCAACACATTTTATCTTCATCAAAAAAATCGCAGCTCCCATGAATTGGATATTGCACTTGGCTATAGTGCAGTTTCAATAATATTTGGATTTATTGTTCAACTCTAACCAAAATCCCATAAGTGTAGAGCCCCTCGTTTCCCACCAGCTTTATGTTGCTCACCTCTCTTCTTCACTCCCACCTGACAGCCAGGTGTCCACAGACAGAGACACTTTTATCTCCACGCACAGACCAGACCGATCGATTGACAGCTCCAGCCTAATCAATGACGGCAGCAATGGAAGGTCACACCGGCGCTCTCACTTTCACACAGGTTTACTCACACATTTGAAGGGGGGGAGAGAGGTGAGGAGACAGGGGAGTAGCTGATCGCAGAGAGCATTCGGTGCTGATAACTTATTGATAACATCCACAGATCGCTTGTGTATAGCGAGCAACCGGCCTCTGATCACGCGTCCTTAATGAAGAATTGCATCGAGTCTCTCACCGCAGCTTCTGTGTACTTAATGAGGCTGCGAGGATAATTAATAACTGTTAATCCTACTGCTAATTTAGAGCCGCGTATCTGCTGCAGCTTGTGTCTGCTAACTGGCCCTACTGGGAGGATCTTGTGCATACTGAGCTCACTGTGGGCTGCGATTTCAGTCCCTGAATTCAGTTTGAATAAATGTATGTTTGTGCATGTGTGTGTAAAGGCACCAATGTATGCAAAGGCCTCAGGGAAATCTTGTTTTAATTAACCTATAGCATAGTGGGATTTAATTTGCACGCTGCAGACTGGGCACACAGGACAAGCGTATGTATGGGAGAGCAGAGTGGCAGGCTGGTGGAACAGCAGGCGGAAACAAGGCAGTGGAGGTTAATTTCAAAGTTAAACCCATTACAGATTACCTGTTACTTGCTTAACCCTCGTGTCGTCCTGCGGGTCAAAATTGACCCGTTTTAAAGTTTGAAAATGTGGGAAAAAATATTTTCACAGTGAAACTTCTGATGTCCACATTTTCAACATTTTTGGGAAATCTTTGAACATTTTTTGGTGGAAAAAACAAATGGTAAAAATGTTTCTTAAGAATATTCACACAAAAATATCTACCAAAATCCAGCAAAATTCACTGGATTTTGGTTGATTTTTTTGTGACTGTTCATAAGAAAATATCTGAAGTTTTACTGATATATATGTAATCACTTTAGATGTTTTTAGGATGTTTTTGGAAGATTTTCACTAATTTTTTGAAAATATTTTCTTGCCAAATTTGGGGGATTTTTTAAAAATAAAACTTCCAAGGGAAACTTTTAAGGAATTATTTGAATTTTCTTCCTGAAGGTTTTGCACATTTTCAGAAATTTGGGGAATTTTTTGCAGAATTTTTGGATTTTTTTCAGACAAGGAAACAATATTTTTTGGTGCCTGTAAATGAAGACAGCAGGAGGGTTAAATTTAGCCCACTGGGCAATCAGTTCCCTTTGCAGTTTACTGCCGGTCAACACATACTAAATCTCTGTTTGATTAGATTTTCTCATTCTGATCATCAACAAGTAGCGCGATTGATGTTTTCAAGAGAAATTAATGTTCGGGTCTTGAGAAAATCAGAAAAAAATGAAACTTACATGAGACTCTGTGCTCTCTAATGCACCACAGCTGCCACTGTTTTGTAATCACATTACTTGAAACCCATTAAATGTAATTCTTTACTTCCACGTCCTGGGGAGAGGAGAGAAAGAGCGGGAAAATTGATTAGTTCTACTTATTGATTGATGTTTTCATTCATAACATGAGGTCAGAGTTTACATAAACCCATTTCTCCGTCACTCTCTCGCTCCCTCTCTGGCCTTCTGTTTTGTCTACGTCGCTCTTTCAGCTTCTCCACCCTTCTTTCTCCTCGTCTCTTTCACCATTCAAATCCTGCCACACACACACACACACACACACACACACACACAGACATGCTCAGTACATGGACTCAATCTGCAGATCAAGCCTTTCACTGCTTTTAATGAGTCATTTGAAATTGGGCTTAGTGCAACACGCACACAAACACATGCACAGTCAGAGGCTATGTCATTTTAATGAGAACGTCAGGAGGAAACCATCTTCTAGCAGCTTTAAAGACTGGCCCAGGATCAGTTGATGTTAAAGGGCCAGTTCATTCAAATTCAGTGGAACCATGTTACGTTCTAGCTTTGTTTGCTCAGGTGTGGAAAGCTCTTTTCATATATTTGCTGATATTTATCATAAGCAATCAACAACGCCTCCAGGACCAGTTCCCCTGTAAATCTGCATAATCCACTGACCTCACTGTGAACTGTTTGTATGTGAAGCAACAGTCCCTGTAAAACCTGACTGGCAACATGTATTTTGGATTATCCAGAGCTTTGTGTAATTTTGGTGAACATGTCCTTAAGCATGCAGCTTTCCGGCACTGAATTTTTAACGACATGGTGCCGCCTGTGTTATTCTCAAATATTTGTCTCCAAAAAAGAATCAGTGTGATATTAAAATGTATTTACAGACCAGGATGAGGAAAGAAAATGATCATGTGTGTGACTAGATGGTGTGTTCTCCCAAAACTCAAAGCAGTTTCTGATCATTTTTTTGCTCACTGTGGGCTCAAATTTCATTGCAGTATAAAGTTCTACACCTTTATGGAGACAGCAGAAACTCCAAAATGTCCTTTGTGCACTATAAAATATTATAATACCATAAATCCTAAAAACAATCATATAATACAAAATATATCTTAATAAGACTGTAATGAAATATTATTTCCTTAGATTTTTTTTTGTTGTACAAAAATGAAAAACACATGAAATCAATAAGTAATACATTACTTTTCCAAGGTGTTAAAAATACTGCGTAGTAACTGCTTTGTGTAAACACAACCTGCAGTTCAGCTGAGTAGTCAGGAAGTTTTGTTTTGGGATTGTTAGTCATTGGTGAGTCACTCTTGGCTTCTGCACTGAAGAGCACCAAATGTCTTGTTTACTGAATCTGCTTCATGGGAACAGTTTGTTTTTAGCTAAATTTTAAATGACACAGGTGGTGTAAAGTGATTTTGAGCTCAGTTTTGGTTAATTTCCCCGATGGAACTGCATGCCACACATGATTAGTTTGTGGACAATCGGAAAATATGACAGTTTTTTCTGTTTTTACAGTTTCAGTCTCCAACAAGTGGTGTAGCTTTGATGATTTTACATACCTTTCAAGCTTTACATCGGTGCATTTTGGGGTTCAGATGGTTAACTCTCCTCTTGTCCTCATTTACAGGCACCAAAAAATATTGTTTCCTTTTCTGAAAAAAATCCAAAAATTCTGCAAAAAAATTCCCCAACTTTTGAAAATTTGCAAAACTGTCAGGAAGAAAATTCCAATAATTCCTTAAAGTTTCCCTTGAAAGTTTTATTTTTTAAAAATCCCCCAAATTTGGCAAGAAAATTCTTGAAAGAAATCCAGTGAAATTTGCTAGATTTTGGTAGATGTTTTTGTGAATGTTCCTAAGAAACATATTTAACGTTTCTTTTTTTCCACCAAAAAATGTTCAAAGATTTCCCAAAAATGTTGAAAATGTGGACATCAGAAGTTTCACTGTGAAAATTTTTTTTTCTCCACATTTTAAAACTTGAAAATGGGTCAATTTTGACCCACAGGACGACACTAGGGTTGTAATTCTCCAAATATTAATAATATTATTCTTTTGAGATTAAATGATGAAAGTGAATCCTGGAAAGAAGCAGAGAGGTGGAGATCGAGGGGGAAGAGTGCAAAGAAGTTTGAATATACCTCACGTGTTCTGGGACGAAAGGATCAAACTAAGAGGGGGAAATAAAAGAGGGATAGAGGATGACAATTGACAGACATGGATTTGCTGTTCTGTGCGTGGCTGATGTGAATGGGATGTGAGTGTCAGTTGATACACAACCACCCCATCTCATCTGCAGGGTGACACTGAAACACGGCGGCCACTTTCAATCATCACTGCTGCCGTCGAGGGACTAGGACACACACACACACGTTCGAAAAGCAACGTGCAGTGAATGATTGCAGGCTTCCAGTCAACATACATGTGACCTCATGTGTGACTGATCTCTTTCTGTCTTTCTCACACACACACATACACATGTCAGTAATTTTCCTTGGTGCTCACCATAACATATGCACGCTCACATCACCATACACAGAGGCTTTCTCATAAATGTATGCACTGACACACACACGGGCCTGTGGTCGAAAACGCACACAAAGTGATCTCGAAATAGCTCGCACACATGCACGCCCGAAAAGACACCGAAACATATGTACGCTTACACACAAAGTTTGGTCAGATCTGTTGTGCCGAATGGGTCAGTCGCTGTGGGACTGCAGTGTTGTTGCTGTTGCACACTGAGACAGATGGTGTGAGTGTGTGTTCGCGCGCTTTTAGGGCAGATACAGGTATAAAATTGTCGTGTGTGTGTGTGTGTGAATATGCAGCTAGCAGGTGCATGTATAGATATGTAGGATGGACATGAAGGCACTTTTGTGTTTGCGTGTGTGCATGAATGACTCCCAGTGGTGTGTTTATGGTGCAGGGCCCCTGGGGCTTTGCAGAGAGCCCAGTGCTTGCAGTCGCACAATGGCAGAGATAAACAACCCCACCCTGCTAATATGAATAATAGAAGAGCTGACTGGAGCCTGCAAACCCAGAAAAATGTGTGTTTGTGCATGTTTGCATGTGTGTGCATAAGGATAAGTTTGTGGGGTTTTTTTTTTTGTGGGAAGGTTAGCGGTGCGTTGAATGTGTGTGTTTTGTGCAAAGTCACGGCTTTCCACCCTCTATTCTGCACACTTTATTTCCTCTCTCTTTGGCTTTTCTTTTTATACTGTATTCCTGTTCTGTGTCACTGTGTATATCTTTCTTCTCTATCCATCTGTCTTTATTTTCTCTCCTGGCTCATTTTGTGTTTGTACCCTTACAGCATTCAATGGAAAGTTTGTGTGAAAGTCGGTGTTTCTGTGTGCAGCGGGACAGGGCGGGGCTACATGTGTGTGGTCTAATTGTTGGACAGCGCAGGGGCAGGCATAACGCGTGCAGACAGCAACGTCAAAGTGTTCAATAATGCAGAGGTACTCACTGGTTTATTTATCAGGGTTAAGCTGAAATAAATGACACAGAATCCAGATGGGGGAGAGGGAGGGAGGGAGGACGAAGAGAAGTGGAGGAATGGGTGGGGGGAGACGGAGTAGAAGAGTGAGAGACAGATGAAGAGAGAAAGATGGAGAACGACAGCGAAACAGCGAGGAGAGGGGAGGAGGACAGACAAAGGAGGAGAGGAAGCGTAGAGAAACGCTGCACTGCAGCCTAAATGAGCTGCACCTCTCTGCCACTCTGTGCTACTTTATGATTCCCCGTGTGCAGACGTGCGTGGCCGTGCGTGTGCGCGAAGCACAACTTTGTTTGTGACTGCGGTGAGTAGGGCAAAAAAGTGAAAGATTGAAGGAACGAATGGAGGGATGGAAAGCAGCTGGGTGGAAGAGGTGGGGAATCCAGGGACTCTGAGAAATCTATATCTGCTGAATATTTGATCAAGTTTAAGCCCTCTGATTTGAGCCTCCTGCCGGGCTGTAAAGCAAGCACAGACACAGGGGAGAGAAGAGGAAGAGCTGCAGAAAGGAGGAGGAGCAGAGGGTAAAGAGAGGAGAAACAAGATGACCACAGTGAGGGGCTTCGGGAGAGGGTAGGGGTTGTTTTTCCACAGAAATGGACGTAATTGCATAGCGTGACATAGCTGGAATAGCTGAATTAGTTTAACTGATAACTGAAAAGTCACATCAGGATTCAGCCACATTTGATCTAAATTAGGCAACAACCTCCTCATCCATTTCTGCATGGCTTTTTAAGGGCGTGACATGTTTTATTTATGTATTCTCCTCATCGAGTAAGAACCAGAAATCCCACACAGTGTCAGTCACTTGTACTAACTTGATGTAGTTACGATGATTCAGGCTGCAGATCTTTAACTGGCAAACTTCATCCTAAGTCTGAAGGCACACAAAGGTTTAGAAAGTGAAACACTCTAGGTTATCAACAGATGGCAGAAGCAATTTCAACTTTATGCCAAATAATTAAAATTGTATCACTTCTCAATAATTGCATTATTTATAAGTTGAACAGTGAAATACTTAATCGTATAAGTAATCAAAAACAAATACTTTGGAAATATATATTGAAATACAGCACCATTGTAGAAGCTCAACACAGAAACAAGTGAAAGCATCTATGTTAGAAAACACGTGATCACAAAAAAAAAACACTAAATTGACAATACTTGTGATTTCCAATCAGCCCAGTTGCTTGACCCTTGTTTTAAAATAACCTTTTAACATCAGAACTGTATCAGTTTTGAACCTATGGGATGGATGTGTCATGGCTCCACCTGGAAAAGCAATGTCAGAGGAAATAAAAAATCAGATTTGAATGAGGTCTGGAATCGAATCAGGGCTACCCCAGTTAATGCATAGTCCTGACATTGAAGCACAGAAGTGGAAGTGTGATATTATGAGGGTGCACATGTGCAAAAGGTGTACGGGAGATAACATTTGTGGATGGCACTGTGAATGCCTATGGTAAATCTCAAATTACTGACTGACAGGATGACTCCTAGTCTGAAGATTCTTGGCAGAAGAAAAATATTCAGCACGGTAGCGAGCCAAAACACACTGCCAAAATCATACGAGAGCTTCAACAGAAGACAAAAGAGAAAACTATAAGAGCAATTACCCTTCTGTTCAACTCAGAAGTGATGCAATTGCTATAAGGTAATGCAAAATTTTAATAATTTGACAGTTTGGTGATATTGCACAGAGGTGTACTCACTTCTGTTGCATACTGTATATCCCATGTGCAAAAAATACAGTTTACATATTTAATTTCTTCATTACAACTTAAAAATACACACCTGGAGTCAAGAGCTTTCCCATCTTGACCACCCGGAATAGACGTGTGTTGTACATTTTTCAGATTCAAGTGTGTTTATGCTTTCACATCTGTTGCGGCCCTCGGGGGGCATGCCTCGAGTTCGCTCTGAGCTCGCCCCCGACAACTATTTTGAGGTGGACCTGAGACTGCTCTTCTAGCCCGCAACACATTTTTCACACTCCACTAAACACATCGAAGTCTTGGGGCGAACAGCCTCGGTTAAATTCTCGTGTGAAAATAGCCTCAAATAAAGTGCAAAAGTGGAAAATGGAATAGAATAGGCCAGCAGGGGATATGGTGCAACGGATCCGACTAATTTCCCCTCTAGAGATAAAGTTCATCTGCATCTCTCTATGGATAAGAGAAAGTGAATAGTAGAAGCATGGCTCTATTAAAATAACAGTAGTCCACTCGAGTGTTTTAAATTATTATGTCTGATATTCCCCCAAGCTTCTTTGTGTGCGTCTCCATTGTATGCATAAGTCTGTGTACACATGCTTAAACACAGCCTGCAGATCACTGTGAGACCACTCTAAACACGCACCATACGCCGACACCTATACTGGCGATACAAATAAGGCCAAGGCATTTCTGGTAGAGATAATAATGGAGAGGGACGGGAATGAGCTGATGTGAAGCGACACTGCGAGGGAGCGAGGGATATTTGGGCAAGAAAAAAAAGGAGAGAGAGAGAGAAGAGAAAGGGGAGGAAAAAGATGAAAAAAAGATGTGTGCTGAGTGTGAGTAAGAGAAAGTGACAGATCGCCTGGCCGATTTAGGTCAGCAATCAGAGCTGCGCTACTGTCTGCGAGATTGGCTGTGTGTGCGTGTATGTTTTGGTATGTGTGCGATGTTGGTTCAGAGCTTATGTGTGTGTGGGCAGCCGGTGCATTTGTGGGTGTTTGCGTGTGATTGCGTGTCTGTCTGTCTGTCTGTGCGGCGGTGTAGTTTGTGTGTGCGGTTATTGCGGTGGGCTGGGGGTTGATTGCGCGACTGAGTGTGAATACGTCTCCCGCTAAAGGTCAGACAAGAAGAATCCCTCCCTAATTGGATTGGGCCTGGTTAACATTGTATGATTCATTTAACCTTCCTACACCGCCTGTATGTCTCACACATACACAAGCGCGCTCGCACACAGATACACAAACTTTTTCTCGCTCCCCGTCGCAGCTTGACAAACAAAGGCGTCATTGTGCCGCTGCCTTCTGCTGAGGAACCTTTCGCAGAAGGATGTGTTACCCAGCAATCAGGCATGGGGAGGGGGGTGTAAAACAAGCGCACCTCTCGGCTGACCTCTGCCATCAGCAGAACGTATTACCCTGCTAATATAGCCTTGATTTAGTGCCCAGGTTCATGCAAACATGACCCCCGATCAACATAATGAACGTGTTCACACAGACAGATGTGTGACCCTCCGCACAGACATGCAGACATCATGTGAGTGTGTTTGTTTTGTGTTGAAACTTTCCTCAATAACCCATCTGTCCTCCTCCTGTTTTCGTTTAATGGAATGGTTCACCGTTTTGGAAAATGCACGTATTCTCTTTCTGAGGGCGGGATAAAAATTGCCTGTGGTTAACGTATGGTCGGTTCAGCTTAGCGTAAAGACTGGAGACAGGAGGAAGCTGCTTCGCTGTGACTGTCGGAACCTAAACAAAAACACAGCCATGTATTTATGAAGAAATATTTGCTTTTCTTTACGAGAATAAAATGAGAAGATGGTTGAAGTTAGACTGAAAAGAACATCACCAGAATTTCAGAAATTCTACTATGCTGTTGTAGCATAGAGGCTAGATGAAAACTCTGTCATTATAAGACCTAATTGCAGTTAATGTTTCTAACTAGCGTAGATACAGTTAACATTTCAGCATAGTATTTAAGGAAACTGTTCACCCAAAAGGTCCACAGTTTGTTTGTGATTTCAACACTGAAAATTCTTTACATGTGATGATAATTCATGCAACATGAGCAACATTTTCTCTGTTTCTTCGCTACCTGTTGCTATATTTTGTGAGCTACTTGTCTGATTAGAGACATCAGAATTTATATCACATCCATACACACACAAATATATTAAAATGTCTTCATAATGAATAATTCTAAGTAGTTAAAGAAGCTACAGACGTGTTGTGTTGTGCTCCCTCTCATTTTGGAGATGCTTATGTGGATCCTGATGCTGCAGGAAAGACTCCTATAAACAGCTGGAAGCAACAAACTAAACTTAAGCTCCTGTTAACAATTTGTCTGCGTCCCTCCATTAACTAAAAGCATGCAAACTGTGTTGTTTGCACTTTTTGTGTTGCTAATGGACAAGCAGCACATCAAATGCTGCTTTCACTTGCACCAACTTTGGCAGCATCTTTACTATGAGTTGCTAAGATTTTTGTTTTTGGTGTTGAATGTAATAAAATAAGTTTAAAGTGTTAGAAAGTGAATGTTAAAGCTTTGGGCTTGCAGTTTCCACTTGCTTTCAGTGTTTGTGCAAAGCCAGGCTGACCACGTCCTCACTGCATGAATCTGGTTTCAATCTTCTCATCCAGCTCTTATTAGCATGTTTACCAAAATATTGAGTCATTCCCTGAAGAGAACACAGAGTCACTGTTGATGTCGTCTGTTGGAAGAGTGTGTCTATAAGTAACATGCGTGATCTTTGGCATGTGTGAGGGAGATTATGGTGTTCTTGGAGAACGACTGGACCCAGCAGCTGTTCAGTAGATGGAGAGGAAGAGGAGGAGCAGGAGGACAAAAAGTGAGAGAGGGATAGACTAAATTATAGGGGTAAGACAAGCTAGAATAATTTGAGCACGCAGAAGAAGTGAGGGGAGGAATTGAGGGAAGCGGAGGAAGGGTCGGCTGTGGACGGGATGACGAAGGAAGGATTTTTTTGTGCTGCGAGGAGATAGTGGAAGAAGACAGTGTTGACACTCAGCAGAGCAGGAGGGCCCATGGCTCAAAGACACAAGGACAAACAATCAGCCGCAAATCCTTTTTAACCACCATTTAAGCAGCCCTAATTACCCCAAAAAAGCCCACAAAGAACATCATTATCACTCTTTCCTCGTGCACGTGGATGCTGTGTGCGTGCGTGCACGTGTACTCCACTTGTTTATTGAAGGGAGATTCATTAGCGGACTGGCTGTTTACTTGTTCTCCACTAATCGTCATTGTTGTGAGATACTTTGGTGCATTTCACAAATACAACAAGGCATTTTCAGCAATTTTTTACCCCCGTCTCCCACCATCAGAGCCTAAATCCTCCCCCCTACCCACTCGCACGCACTCCACCTCTACTGGTTAGAGGATCTCTCCCCCTCTCTCGCTCTCAGTTTGGCTTATTTTGTACTCAAGGGTCAACTGAAGCCAAAAAAGCTTAATTTGATGCATGTTGTCCGCTCCAGAGAGCCAAGGGTTTGATAATAGTTCAGAATGCACAAAACTTGCGAGCCAAAAAAAAAAGCCGGGGATTTGGGACGGTCGGTGGAACTTAATGGTCCCGACGTCCTCGTGGCCCATGCGAGTGAGTGTGATGTGTTGCAGGGCCAGACAGGGCGAGGCTCGATGGTCACAAATCAGCGGCAGGGTTTGGCGTCTTGAATGTCACGGGGAGAGGAGCGCTGAGTAAGTGATACAGTGGAGACTTTGAGATGAAGACGACTTCAAGTAGTCCCTGTAGTTCCAATATTAATCCTCTCTGTTCCCTCTGGGGGGGCTTATCATCCATATTAGCACCACACATCTGCTGCTGCAGTATGCGCTGATTATATATTGATGAGGGGGGGGGATAATTGAATACCCTCATCATGGAGGGGAGCGCTTGGTCTCGTTTCTCCTCTTCAGACTATCTCAAGTGGGTGGGGGAAGGTGGGGCTGGTTTTCCACTTCTGTGTGTGTGCATATGTATGTTTATGGGTGTGTGTAATACCCTTTTGTCCGCCTGCACCCACCCCCGACTCCAGCTTCAGATCCAGGCCCTAACCACGGCTCCAGCCCTGCTAACCACTGGTTTAATATATGCAATTAAGAAGCTAATTAGAGTAATTAATTCAGCCAGGGCCAAGGCCCAGCCTGGCCCCTATTCACAGCTTTGGAATTGCCATAATCCTCCTGCCTAGGCACACACACACACACACACACACACACACACACACACACACACACACACACACACACACACACACACACACACACACACAGACACACACACAGCTAGCCACACAATGAATAACACACACTCAGACACCGCTATGCCCTCATTATGAGCGGGGTCTTTGTTGGCCGTGTGTGTGTGGTGCCAGAGAAGTCGGAGATGAAGAAAAGGGTGTAAATAAAGACAGAGAAAAAGTGAAGCAGTCAGTTCGGTATAATGAGTGAAAACAGTGAACTAATTCATTGGCACCTCCAGGCCTTGCTTGGTTGCTCTCTTGGTGGCGCTGCGAGAGAAGAGGGCCCTGTTGTGGCAAAAAAGCGTCTTACCTCATCTATAGAAACAGTTGTGCTGCCATTGCTTCTGGAAGCCGGCCGCCTGGGAGGAAAGACAAAGTTTAATGGAGAATGCTCAGTCTGTTTTATTGGTTTAACCTTTATTTATCCAGATTTGTCCCTTTGAAGATTTAAGAACTGTTTTTACAAGCCTGACCTTGCCAAAAAAGCACTATTACATTATTGGAGGTCCTTTTCAAATTATCTAAGGCTTCAATTAAGAGTAGAGACTTATTTTTTCTTTTCTTTTACCCTGTAACAAGGCAAACGGGGCAGTTTGTTAGTCTTGGTGATTCATATGCACACCATAAACCTTTGATAGCTTGCATTTGGCTCAGATCTTGCTGCGCAGAAAGAAGAGACTAAGTAATTCCAGGTTTGTTATTTTTGGAGTGTGATTAGAAAATGTGTGATGAATTGAAGATTAGAGGAGCGGGACAGATTTACAGCACTTGCAGCACGGCGTTTTAAACGGATTACAGATAAAGTAATCGAAGAAGTTTGGGCAGCGGTGCTCGGAAAGAAAAAGGTTGCTCAACCCACAAATATGACACCAAGTGACAAATTAGTCTCAGTTTATTTAGGGTTCGCGTTATATGAAATGTTAACGCGATTCTGCCTATTTGCTGGGATTTCTGCTAGCTTTTTTTTTTTTATCACCGAGTACTCCTGTGGAACTGATATTTTTAGATAAGTGCCCCTCATCGAAGACGTTCAAGTGCACTCTTTTTTGCTCCCAGAGTGTAGAGAGTACATCACACTTATATCAATCCTTCCACCAAGTAATCACTTCTTGTTATGCGAGGTTTTGTCAGCGAGTTTGTGAGCGGAAATTTCTCCCATCTGCCGTGTTTTGGTATGCCGTGGCAAACCGGGCCTTTAAAAGAGCTGCGAGCAGTCCTTGGAGGTAAGACTAGTGGGCTTGTGATCCTGCGGGAGCCTGGCGTGTTGCTGTGCTGTCAGCGCCGTGTGTGAATGGCACATTTAAAATATGAATTAGCCTCAGCTGTTTTTTACACCAGAACCTCACACTTGACCCTGTTAAAAGTTTCACTCAGGTGGGAAACTCTCGTTCTGTCTTCTGCCTCTCTGTCTTATCCTCTGTGTCTGTCACTGTGTCTGCAGCTCTCTCTCTCTCTCTCTGCACAGCACTCTTATTACTCTTTTAGATGCTGCTCTTCCTTCCTTGTTTGAGCTTTCTGCTGCAAGTCGAAGGCAGCAGAGATACATGCATTCTTTTTGCTGTCAGGTATACCAAAAAACCCTGGCCTGTTCACAAATTCTGCATGCATTAGTGAAAAGAGGAAGCACAAAACCTACATTTCTATATAAATCCAGGACATAGTGATAAAATTATTCTGAAAAAATACACGTGAAACTGAAGAAATTGTATTTAAACTACATGAAATCTTTCTGACCTGAACAATATAAATAAGCAAATCCATGTGAATTGAGTTTATCAGTTTGATTTGTGAGAAAAAAATAGAAGCTGCTGAAGTGTGCTTAAGCAAGACACACTGATTTATTGCTAGCAAAATAAACGCACAGTCATAAATGAAATATTATTATTTCAAGGATTTCCATGCTGAGTGAACAGTACAGTATTTCCCTCGTGGGCCTTTTGCCTGCACAGACCATCAGTCCTTTGGCCTTTTATTTTAAGGGTCAGTCACGTGGATCGCTCACTGTCAAGTTCTCTGATCCTTCAAGTATAATTTTATAGCTATTTTTAATCTAGCACACATCCATAAATAGTTTCGACATGCAGGAATGCACCGCTGAGCATTTTTTTACAGATGCAGTTGTTGCACGTTTGTTCAACACACTTGTTTTCATCCGTCTCAACAGACTGGTTGTTGTGTGGTTTATTTTTGCAGCGTGAGAACGATCTTATCAGGCTAATAAAGCTTGTTGAACTTGAAAACGAGGGTGACGGAAAGAGACAAATATCTCTTAGCTGTCAGGTGAAATTAAACAGACAGGAATGCAAACAAACTAGGAGAAACCATGTACTGTTAAAAAACACACATACAGGTTTTTCCAGTCCTGCATGCACCAGACATCCATGGATGATTTTACTTAAGCTAACGCGAGCTGGGAGATTAAGCACTAAAACACACATTTGGGGGAGGAGACAGACTGCAACACACACACGCAGTAACATACAAACACACAAACACCCTCTCCCATGCATCAACCTGAAGACAGTCATGACGGGCAAATAAGATTAAAGACACAAACCTAAAACACACTCAAACTGAAGACAGACTGACACATGCAGCGTGCAAATACACCCGCATTTTCTGAAAAGCAGAGACAAGCACATGCATGAACGTGTGCACAAACACACAGACACACAAACACACAGACACACGCAGCCAGTAAAAAACAAGACAGACTGCTGTACAGCTCAGCACACAGTTTTTTAGCAGGCTGCTTTAATCGCAGAGGAGCAAAGCAAACACAACTGTCATCAATCTCTTTCTCTTGCTGTTGCACATTTATCTGAATATGCACACACACACACACACACACACACACACACATTCAGTATACACGCACACATACACACGCATGACGTATATAATTGCCCTATGCTTTCTGGTGTCCATCATCTTCCCCTTCACATCTCACCCTTCTTTCCACTTTCTCTCTCTCGAATCTCTCCCTCGAGCAGTATGCAGGCACAGATGTCAAGATGTATTATTTCGGCTGGCTGGCTCCCATGTTTTGTGTGCGTGTTTGTGTGTGCGCATGTGACTGTGTGTGTTTCTCCTGCTTTCCTCTTTTGGAAACAAGAATAATGGTGGGGGGTGTCGAAAAACGAGGAACGGGATTGTTCTGGGAAAGATTAGTAAAGTGTTTCAGAATTCCAACGTATACGCCAGTAATACTTACATTACACACACACACACACACACACACACACACAACCACGTACTCAAGCATTACAGTCATGGTTCAAGGACATTTAAGGCAAGCATACACACACTGGCGCATTGTATCGAATCTGTGTTGATCCATTAGAAGGACCTCCATGAGCGTCAGGATTGTGTTAGAGCTGAGTCTTGGCCGGTGCGTTTAAACACTAAAACAGAGCCAGGTTTAAAGTGCTCCCGTGTATGTGTGTGTGTGTGTGTGTGTGTGTGTGTGTGTGTGTGTGTGCCTGTATACACAGTGTCAACAGTGTATGACATAGCCGCCGATTGAAGAAATGTCAGGCGATGAGAGAAGCAAAGAGACTGTTTTCTCTGTCACCAGTGTGTCTTCACCTCCGAGTTGAAGCCTTAAAATGGATAGTGGTGATAGCTTTGGCTCCTGAAAGAGAAAGAAATTGTTATTGTAATGGCACAAAAGTAAGAGTAATGGAAGTGGAATAATGTAGTGATTGTCAAAATATGACTTTCATATCAAGAAAAGGGAGTTGTAACTGAGGAGCCAAAGTCCATTAGTCAGTGCTGGGGAAGCTGATGTAGCTCCTGAAGCTACACATCATTAGGAATAGTAAAGCTCCAGCAACATTGAGCTTTTATTGAAAGCTGTAGAAAAGGGATGCTCAGAAAAAGTAGTTTAATACCCTGATGCTGGGGTTGCCCTGGTGGCCTAGGGGTTAATGCGCCAATCACAACTCTGATTATTGCTCCGCCGAGGACCTGTTGTCATTCCCCGTCTCACTCTAACCTTGTTTCCCCTTATTTCTCTACTGTTACTATCCAATAAAGTCATAAAAGGCCCCAGTAATGCCTTTGATTTCTTTTTTTCTGCACAAGAAAATGAAAAGTAGTGATGCTGCATTTGGTTGTGCTACCCAGTTATTCAGTTAAATAAATAGCTCGCTACTGAAAAGTGGGGTTGTGAAACGGCTACAATACTGCAAAGCTACCAGAAAATGTGTTAATACAAGTGCACTGTGCAAATATAGTAATATCACATTATTATCAGTAGAGTTGTAGCAGCAGCAGTTTTAGTCTCTGCAGCAAATAATGATTATTAGAATTATGCTATCAGTAGTAATAATGTACAAATGTTGAAGAGTTGAGTTACTAAAGGAATGTCAGACTCCAGTTTTTTTTTATTTGAGCAGCACCCCAATTTTAAACACAAGAAATAAAATAAAACTTTCTTCTGTCATGGGAACACCGCAGACAGTATGTTCTGTATTTTCCATTTCATAAAAACGAAAATGTTCCTGTTGAATTTTTAAAATCAAACTTCAATTGCGAAGAGCTCCTATGAACACAACAAAGGCCTCGCTACTTGCATTTTGTTGGATTGACCACAAAACCTGTGAGAAGTTTATTTTTTCTGTCAAAAATAGGTATGTAGAATTTGCACGTATCTGTTAAAAACTTCAAAGACAAAGTAAAACAACATAATGCTATCTACGGCATCGTTACACGTAATAGAGGTTGCCCACCCACGAGAAAATCTCATCTGATTTCGGTTATGGCTCTGTATCTGCCACCAGATCAAGACCTAACATTTTTCCAGGCTTTGACTGCAATCTATTTTCCAATGCCAGGCCAGCCAACAAGAGAGGGCAGCCAAGAGTTTTAGCAGCAGAGCTTAATGATGTATAATGTAGATTAAAGCTCTGTTGTGAAGCTAAATCTTAAAGTTTTCCTTAATGGCAAATCCAATTGTTTCAAAGGTTTTTCCTATAGGTCCAGTCAGTGGGCCGGACTCTAGCACTCAATCAGCACCGAAAGCGACAGGAGTAATTAGTTCTGTGTGTGTTATTGTGCGAATGTGCTGCAGTAAGAGGTGAAAGACCCTTATAGGTATGCATGTTTATTAGATGGTGAACCTCATAGCTGCATTCGGGCTCATTAAAATGTTTGATTGTGTTGGTGTTTGTGTGCACGTTCTTCCTTGAGCGCATCATTTATCACACACACACGCAAACAAACACGCTCGTGTTGCAGCGGCTGGCGGCTTTTGTCCTTTCTGAGCTCTCATGGAGTTCATTAAAAGCCTTAATTAGACTGACAGTTATGTGTAATTACAGTCTTTAAGATGTACAGCTCCTCTGCAGGCCCACTCCGTCACTGCCTTCTTTCAAAAGTCATTGTTCGAAAGGAAAAGCTCTGTGTGTTTTCGAGCGTTTGTACAAGTGATTGTGTGTGTTTCGGAGCCCTAACCTCCTGTAAATCCTGAGTTTTTGATTTGACTTTAATATCGCCCAGATAGGTGTGACATTTCTGAGGCACTTCTCTCCAACAACCCCTGCTGCCGCCTCTGGATCTCATCTTTTCTCACATTTTCACCCTCACTCTTCCTCCTCCTTCACACCCTTCTGCTTCCCTTCTTCTTAATTTAGAAACCCCTCCCCTCTCGCCGCCGCCATCTTCCCACTTGCTCTCACTTTCCTTCTCTCCTGCTACATGTCACAGATCGCTGTCACATTCCTCCCTTCAGACCATTGACCCACTTCCCTCTTTTCTGCGTCATTCCTAGCTTCCTGTTTTACCAGACATTTGCCCTTCACTCGAGCAACTTCTCTCCCCTTCCTGCTCCCCTCTTCTCCCAATTTCTATTTTACCAAAAGTCGCATAACCTACATATCAAACCCAAAAGCAAGAAACCGGCCTCAAGTTATTAGACGGTCTGTCCTTCAGGAGGTTTTTAAATGATTTCCAAATTACTTTGCGTATGATGTTTCACCACGATGCTGCTATCTTTTTTTGGTTTTCTTTCTATTTTTATGTGGTTGATGTTATTAAAAATGGATATTCGCCAGTGTTGGATGGACATGAAGCAGCTGAAAGTACTGTTTCACATATTTTCAAGTCATTTTATAGTCTGCCATGAAATTTCAAGGGAACACTGAACGCTGTGATTTGTTTTGGCTTTAAAAGAAATAGAAAAGACACAAAATAGTATCAAAATATCAGCCAAAAACTCAACCCAAATATAGTTGTACTGCACCTTAATAAGTGTACCATGCCAATTCTTCAACAATATCTGTTGTCTAAACGTCGCCACCAGCTACAAAGTTGACTCAAAGTCACTTACAGTGAGCAAATCTGACTGCTCAGTGTCCCAGTGGGGAAGTTTTGGCTGCAGATACATACAGTGTTTCATGAGTTGTTTTTATCGTCGAAGGGTTTGCAGAGCAGAAGCCATGCGGTGAGGGTCGTCTTCGGCATGTTCGTGGCGAGGCGCCAGCGCTGTAATCCTGCAATGACAAACAATGTCACAGCAAGGTTCTGCTTGAGAGGAAGCCCCTGCAAAGAGGGGGGACGGCAGGAAGGCTGGAAACATAAAGGCAATAATTGAAAGGAGAGGCAGAGCGAAATGTCGGAGAGGAGGGAAAGCAAGAGCTGCTACTGAAGAAAAGTGATTGCTGCCACAGACAGCTTTTTTTTTCCTTCCCCTGTGATGAAAGTATGACAAAGTGACAGGAGACGTTAGGTGCGAGTTAGGTGTAGTTGTCTCTTGTTTTCCCCTTCGCTGCGCAGAATTCATGATTTAATTGAGCCAGTAAATCAGGCTAATGTGAGACTGGGGGCTTTTATGGAGTGACTGTGTGCTTGTACAGGTGTGTAGATGTGCAATCCTGTGTGTGTGATGGGATCTGGGGACGACTTAGTGGCCCAAAAATGACAAGAGGATGAATGATGGAGGTGTTAATATAAAAGAGGGAGATGTCGCTCCAGTGCTATTAGTCACAACTATGGTATCCTGTTACCTGTGGTGTGGCAACAGGTGTGTGTTTGCCAGTGCGACCCCCTTGATGAAACACTTACCAACAGTCCTCGTGAGCCATTCCCTGAGTTAATATAAATGAATGGTCTGATGTCCGCTCTGCAGCTTGACAGAGTTTTTTTATGATCAGAATCATTGTTGATCTTAAGATTTTGGCAGGATTTGCTGATATTGTAACTCCTTGTGTTCATGACTTCTGCAGTCTAAATGTCAAGACACAGCAAGTGTCTCCCCACACATGAAAGCTCGCCTTGTTTACTCCACAAATTGGACGTCTTATTTCCCCCTCAGAATGTCCACATTATTACAGTGTATGTCTTCATCCTCAGACATACAAGATTACCAAAACACACAAACGGAGACTTCTTGGAGATTCAACTGAGCGAGAGTGAAAAAGAGATAGAAAGGAGGGGAAAGAAGT
The DNA here is from genome assembly GCF_022539595.1 of Amphiprion ocellaris. Classification (NCBI taxonomy): domain Eukaryota; kingdom Metazoa; phylum Chordata; class Actinopteri; family Pomacentridae; genus Amphiprion; species Amphiprion ocellaris. Next base: position 6,082,693 of record NC_072788.1, read on the forward strand.
GACGGACTCTGCTAGTTTAACCCAGATCCAGGCAGCCGTAGGAGGAGTGGACAACCGGAGGTGTTTCGTTTTTATTCTGGGAGCAACTTGGGAATAAGAGAGGCTGGGAAAAAAGAAACACGAGCAAAGAGCAGGAGAGACAGTGAGAAGGAACGACAAGGCTGCCGCTGACCCATTTCTCCAGGCCTCCAATCTTGTGGCTGATATAATGGAGAACGGCTACCCACATGCACACACAATCCTTAAGACGGACACACGCCGCCAGACACCACCAGACAAGGACACACAGAGGCAGACACACACACACACACACACACACACACACACACACACACACACGGGGGTCTGCAGACGGCTAGATTCCCCATGATAGCTTCAAGTGTTACTTCTCATTCTGCGCAACTGCGGCAAATCCGGCATCACCTCAGCCGACAGAGGAAAATATCACATTCAGACATTCAAACGCGACCATGAACTCGCTGGCCTGCTGTGCCAGCTCAGCCTCCTCTGTTCTGCCCCGCCAGCGTTGGAGTGCGTTACGTACCGAGCCGCATCTAAAAAGGCTCCGCATGCCTTTTAGAAGGCTTTCAAAAAAAAATCACTGCTGTAGAAGTCACTCAGGGATACTGATAAGTATTCATTAAGTATTGATAAGTAGTCATTGAAGTATTCATTCAATATGCATGGAGGTCCACTCGGAGGTGCACTTGACAGGGATTGCAGGGATGGCAGTTTCTAGCAGGTTAGTAGAAGTTAACAGATAGATACTCGCTGTGTGCACACACACACACACACACACACACACACACACACACACACACACACACACACACACGCACACACACACACACACACACACAGAAAACCACAGAGAATGCCCTCGCTGCCCCAGGACGGGAACATTGACCCAGTTGTAAGGAACATTGGTCGTGACTGTCCTACATGGCTAGCACTTACTGACGTTACACAAGGCTCATCCACCCAGTCACTAGGCTAGGCCTCTCTTTAATGGCCCTGCTCCCTCTTTTCTTTTGCTTTTGCTTTTTTTCCCCCACCTTTGTCCCTGCCCGTCTTTCTTTTGGTCCATTATGCACGTCTATGCTCCGGCGGTCACATTTATTTGCCGTGGATTATTTTCCGAACTGGGCAGTCACACTTAAATGACGTTTTTTCGTCATTTAATTAACGTGAGAATGAATGAGGGGGAAAATCGGCCTCTGTGTTTATGCCCTTATTTATGCCCTCTGCTCCCCTCCCCTCTGACATTGAGTCCCCTCCTATATACTGTACAGCGCTTATAGAGGCTGTAAGCCGCTTTAAGAGGTCATGCATGCATTGTTTATTGATGTAGAGACACACATGCTGCTTTAATGCTGCCGTCTTCAGCTTTCATTAACCTGCAGTGCATCAAGCCAGATTACGAACCGGACGATCTGTCCTGCATACGCACACAGTGACGTTTGTAAACATCGCTGACCCTTGCATACATGAAACACACACACATCCGACATGGCAATCCCCGACTGGATGATCAGTATGGCACAAGCAGGGCTGTCTAATGAATTATGATGTGGATTCAGTCAAAGGGATGCTACAGTGTGACAGCAAACGGCGGTAATTCTCAGGCCTCTGACTCTGTTCGTCACTGTGTGCCTCAGAAATGGCAGCTAATCTGTCACATGCAATCAGACTTTTGCTGTGAGCGCCTCGTGTGCATGTGTGTCAGATGTAGTGATCAGGTACGTTCCTCACTTCAAGTCCTCCTTTTTTTTCCCTGTTTTGTTTGGAGCTCTGACGGGCAGTGCGAAGGAGGCGGGGAGTTGGAGGCTGCTGCGCCGTGGCCCAGTTTGTTGTGTGTGTTTTGGTGCTGGAGGTTAATACGATGTGATCCTGAGTCGCCCACCCTCCAAGCGCACGGGGACATCGAAAGACGGAGGCTCGGAGGGAGGGAGGGGTAGAGGAGAGAGAGACAGGGCGAATAAAGAGGTGGGCGAAGGGTGGTGGTGATTGTAATAGAACGGGATGGATGGAAGGAGAATAACTGCTGAGAATTAAAATGTCATCGAGCACAGAGGAGAGATCAACGGCACGCTAGCAAAGACACTGAGATCATTTCCCCCAGTGGATTATATGTGTGCATGTACGCGAGGTGCACGTGTGAGCTGAGATTTAAGGTAATGGTGTCGCCTCTGTGGAGGCATGTGTGAAATTGGGCGGCTTTGCGTGAGATCCTTGTGTGAATTTCTGTGTGCCTGCGTGTCTTCGTTGGACATGTGACACATCATGAGTTCAACCTGTGACCAAGACTCGCCTCCCAAAGTTGGCCTGTCCAGGTTCCATCGCTTCTGGTTCTGCTCAAACATTCACACATTTAAAGGATGCAGATTGAATTAGTACATTTGTTTTTGGTAAAAGTCCAACTTGTCTGCAATTAACGTCACATTATTACGGAATACAAATTATGAAGAATTCCCATCAGAAATTAGCCAATTTGGTTACCAGCGGAAATTTGAAATATGGCTTTAATTTGTTCATGCACTAGTAGAGTAATTTGATTTATCTTGCCCAGACGCGGTACTGCATGCAACGATTAAATGTTCACTAATGGGCAGAGTAGACTTTTAAATAGTTATGAGTCACCATAGCAACCAAAATGTTTTTCAAAGCTACATTTTAATGCTCTTTCCACTCAATCCAGCACTATACATCAATATTAGAGAGAAACTTTGGCTGTGACACAAAACATGAGTTGCCAAGCCAATGTTTCCACAATGCAAGTCTTTTATCAGCACATATCTCTTGCCATTCTTCTAATACCTCATGTGACAAAATCATATCATACTTATCCCCTCTCCAAACCGCTCACATACCATCCTGTCACTGTGCGACAGAGGCGCCAAACACGCAGACGTCTTTGTGTTGTCCTTGTTTCTAGCCGTTCCCATTTGTGGATCAAGTGCAACCACAACACAGTCAACAGTGGGCCTTTGTCTGCAACAATAGAACACAGAACTTGCACCCTTTGCAGAAAAACAAGTTTGGAAAACCTCATGCTATATTGGAAGTAATGGTGTGTTGTGTATTTGGAGTTGGAATGTGAGTGAAAATAATACTGGGTTGGTGTTTTTTTTTTCTTTTCAAGGGGGGAGCTAAAATAATGCCTGTTCTGTCTCAGTACACAACTTAATGCCTTCGCCACCGCGGCGAGGTAATGGCTTGTGATAGCTTCGTTAATGCGTCATAGCCAGGTTATAAAAGCGCCATAGGAGATTTATGAAGACGTTTTTAGTTACAGGAAATTTCAGTGGCGAGATCCAGGATTTTTGAGGCGAGGAGGGGACGCAGGGGAGGAGGGAGCGAGAATGAATCCTTGAGCTGCGCCTCAAGGGAGAGGGGATCAGGTTATATGCTCTTCATCATCGCGATGGCACACATGGACCTCATAGAACCTTTAGAGGGTGAGGACTACAAATTTAAACAGGAAGGATTCAGTAAATCTCACCTCCAAGACCCACACACACACCCACACACCTCGCAATCCACCCGAGTGACAAACTTAGTTTTGTGGCTGTTTCCGGTTAGCGTGGTCCAAAAGCCCAACAAGTGGAACTAAAAGCAGGATTTTACATTTACACAGATGGGAACAATTAACACACAGTGACACAAACACACAGACATGCACACTCCAGCCTCTTCAGCCTTAACATGCACCACACTGTGCCCGGGGCAAAACAAAAACACCCACTTTCATTTGTGTTTTTCACGTCGCATTTGCATTTTCGATCATTGCATTCATTAGCCTGACACACTCGTGACGTGGCGAGCACACCATCACCCACCAGAGGCGAGCGGGGGCGCCGCCGTGCTTGCAGAGCATGAGGCGGCACAGCACGAGCGAGCTTTGTTCCTTGCTGGCACTCGTTTGCTTGTTTATTTATTCCGTTTGTTGTTTAATCTGGTCTTTTGCTGCGCGCCACGTTCCCATTTTTCGCTCCCTTTAATCTCGCTGTCATCGGAAAAAGACGTCGCCACTTCACAAAGCGCGGGTGTAATTTGAGAGTGCGGTACAGTAGCTAGCTTGGACTGTTGCAATAGCTCGGCCACACATACAGTATTCATGTACAGCAGCAGTGTGGAGAAAACTGCACCATGATCCCTCTAAAGAACACACTGAAAAACACAGCACTTTCATAACTTTTCAAATGACGTGAGTGACACTAATCTGCTTGGGAGCCCTGGGGGAAAATATGACTCTAGGCTCTTGTTGACCCCTGTCTTCTTCTATGTGTCTTTTATATTCTGTAATCTTCAAGTAAAATCCTTTTTTTTAAAGTAATATCCACAATCTTGAAGTAGATTTGGCACAAAGTAGTGTGTGGGGTGATGTAGTGGGCGGCAAGTCACCCTCACTTTTATTGTTTCACATAATTTTTTCATTTATTTTATGTAAATGTCTATAAATAATCCTCATCCTATAAAGCCACTATCTTTCAGTTTAGAGAAAAAAGTATTAAAATGTGGCTGTGCTCATCTCTGTCACTTTATATTACTGCTGTCTGATCAGAAATCTAAGCTTTTCAAGCAGCAGTAAGCGCTTTGCAGTTGTTCCTTGCCCTGGGTTTTGCCTTTCAGGCTTTACACAAGTTACTGTTCTATCCTCTGAATTGGTGGAGGATGCAATTGCAGCCTGAAAGAAAGAACATAGGCACACTGTAGGCTGGAAAACTACTGCATATTTGCAAACAAAAAACTTTTTTTTTCAGTATTCAAAAAAATGTTTGATTTGATTATCAGTTGAGCACAATAACAAAGGAGCAAATATGCAAACATTTTTGATTAATATTAATTTAGGAGGGGTAAGAGATATCTAAATGTGAACTAAATGGAACTTTATTAGTGTTTAATGCATCATTAATAATCTGTTTTATTAGACCACATTTTCTGCTGTTCTGAGGTAGCTGTCCACTTCATTTGTTTACCTTTCTGTCACTGTGCACTATTTTTTCACTGTAATATGAAGTCCTGCACCTCTATGGTAACAGCACAACCATGGATAGAAATAGACAGAACTCATAAATGTCTTATGTGCCGTATATATCAACTATAATGTCATGCAGTCTACAAAAAAATAAAGTTAAATATCTTTGATTATTTGTTTTTACAAAATAAATAATCAAAGATATGAACATGTACAACGTTTTCCCAAGTGCCCACAGTTGTTATTTGTGTTGGGAAAAAAATGACTATACATATTATAGATAATTAACTAGTTCCATTTTTAATGTTTTCATACCTTTATCCTATTTCACCTGCCTACAGTGTAGCTCTGTTAAGCTGCAAAGTCTGAGAATATTTGTGAAGGAAATGCTGGTTGCAGTCAAGTCAGCCATGACTTCACAAGTTTTATTTTTTACAGTATCTGGATAAAACAAATGCTTTATTTTTGGCAGTTTTTAAAAACTGAGATATGTCGAATAAAGTGATGTTGATAACGATCATAATTTAAAGCTTAGGTTTTCCCAACAGAGCAACATGTCACAGATGATCAGTTCAATGACAACCAAAAAATTTAAATTCTGACAATTCTTTATGTTTTTACAGTTTCTGGCTGTGATAAATGGGGTAATTTTAGTGATTTTTAAAAATAAAACCGCATGCCTTTCAAGCAGGTTTTGGGATTCAGAGGGTTGAAAATCCAACACTGGATTCAAGGATACATTTTAGGTTTAAATGCCGCCCAAAATATGCATCAGTTTCCTACAATAGCATATTGCACCAAGAGCTAGAATGTATATTCACTGTCTCAGAGCAAAATCCCATTTTAACCAGAAATATGGGAAATCAGGCAATAAAATAGCACTTCTCATGACTTTTGAGCAGAGTGAAATGTGAGTCGTGTTCCAAACTAGACCAAAGGACGTGACAGAAATTATAACATCAGCACGTACACAAATTCACATCACTCACACAGAAGCAAGTGTTTTGCTGCGGACGGCCGGCTGTCACTCAGCATGTGTGGAATATATAACCAGGAGAGCTGAGACGGAATAGAGTGGGAGGGCAAACACTGAGGTCTGCAGTGTGCCTTAATGCAAATGGCATAACTTTGCATAGTCCATCGCCGCAAGTGTCAAGTCAGACCTGGGGTTTAAGTCCCTGAATGAATGAACAATGTGCTTTCAGTGGAGTCATCGTTCACTTTTTCAACACTGTGGGCAAACTTGAGCAGAGACGGAGGCAGAGGAGAGTCTTGGCCCGGCTCTGCCCTTGGTAATAAAAACCCAGAGCAGGACTCCCATCCACTGTGTGATCTTTGCTATGGTCCACATACACACTCCTCCCCCTGTCTGCCGCCTCCTTGTGTGCAAGGCCATGATGCTGTGCAGTCTGATTGAGGTTGACTGCAGTATTATTTCATTAATTAAGTTTTTCCACTTCCTCCGCCTCTCCCTCCTGTCTTCCTGTCGAACGAGGGTGGCGGAGCGACGCCCTTCCTCTCCTCTGTCCTCTGGCGCTTCACATCCCCCCCATCACTGCTGATCATTGTCTCAATTACTCATCCCTCCTCTCCCTCCCCTGTCTCCCTATTTTTCTCTTGCTGTTCTTCCTCTTTTCTCCTCTTATCTAAACCTAAATTGCTCGATACACTCCTCCCCACTCTCTCTCCCTTTTTTTTATCTCTCTGTCCTCCCCAAAGTGAGGTGGGAAAGATTTGAAGCCCGCCAATTCCAACATCTCCCCCATCTTTCCCGCTCTCATCTCCGTCTCTCATCAGGATGTTCTGTGATTATTTCCACCTTGATTCAGTGATATCTCCTCCCCCTCAAGTGCGGGGAAATTTGAAGCATTTTCCATGTTTAGCAACCAAAAATTGGGAGGGTAATATTTTCAATCCAAGGGCAAAGCAGCTCTGATCTCTTTGTTCGCTTTGTTCCTGTGAAATTGAGATTCGCAGAAATAGTGGCACCTGTAACATGTCTAATGGATTTAAGAGGATTTGTCATAATACAGTTCACTGTTTTAACAAAAATTGCCTTTGTGGTATTTGTGACCTGTTGATTGTGATGTTAAAAAAATAGCTTGCATTTGCAAAATCACATTTGTGGAAGCTCTCCTGGTTCAATTTCGCTCTCCCGTCTCTCTTTGTCTCTCCCTCTTCTTTGTATCCATTACCGCTCCACTTTTCCATAATGGAGACATTAGAGTTTTTTTACCTCTCTGCTATCTATCATGTCATTTAAACTCTTTCCTTACTTTCTGTTTTTAACTTTTCTCCCCTCCCTCTTTGGAGAAATCTTGTCCTTTTCCCTCTTGGCCCTGTCCACCAGGCTTCGGGGTCATCTCTATCGTCTCATATAGTCTCCTGTCCTCATCATATCACCAACAGCTTGTCACAGGCAATCAGTCTCCCGCCTCACTTCACTGAGCGACCACCACCTCCTCCTCCTCCTCCTCCTCCTCCTTTCAGTTCCCTCATCTTCCTCACCTCCCTCATCTCCCGTCACCTTCTTGTCCTTCTTCTTGTGTCAGTAGTTATTGCTCTCGGAAATCATTGTCCTCCACCCTTCTGTCTTTTTTTAGCTACCACAGTCCTTCATTATCACAGTCCTGCTTTATCTACCAGCGCTCCCCTTCATGTAATCTCTCTTATATCATCACCTAAAGTTTTAATGCAAGGTTTCTTTTACAGGTCCATTAAGGGCATGTTTAATAGCTACATGTAGAGTAGTGTTTGTAAGAAAATATTCTTAAAAAGTAGATTTCTATTCTCAACATATAATGTCTCAACTTTCGAGTTTTAAGATAATTATGTTTCATATCTTTGGTTTTCAGAATCGTGTTTTCAAGTACAACATGCCGCAGGGCATGAATATGTAATTAATTATGTTAAAAAATAGATGTTTTGTAGTGCAGCTGCATTGAATTAGCTTATTAAATTATTATACTTGTATACATTATTCAGTGCAATTTATTTTTTGCACAGTCGATGGATGTTAATGGTGCTATTTGTATATAAAAAGGGACAAGGCCACACATAAAAATAAAAAATACACAAGTGCTGTATCATAGTTATAGTTCTTTATGAGCTATACAAGAATAAAAATCTTAATTTTCCATTCAAGTAAAAGCTTTCTGTATTTTTCTCACTTTTCCTCACTTGGCTGGTTATTCTGTTTTTGATTAATAGATTTGGAAATGCAGTTTCAGCTTGCTTTTTGAAATGATATTTATTTTTTGTTTTATTAAACATTAAAAAAATGAAAAGCACAAAATAAATCCTCGAATTCCCTGGATGATGGATAATGTTCAAAGTGTGTTGCTACAACATTAACATGACATCTAAGCCAAAGACAGTGGGAAAATAGATATATTTCTCAATGACAGCTTTGATGAAAGTGCTGCACTTAATTTAGCACACTCTACTTCTTTCCATTTATATGAACTTCATTAAAATCAATGAAACTGTCCTCCTACATTAGTGTAAAAGAAAATATTCACACATAAAAAATAGTAGGATTTAAATGATTTTCTAACACACCAAAGAGTGAAAAAAGCTTGAGAAATGTACAAACTTTCTCACAGCACTTTATTTAAACCTTCTTTATATATCCTTTCATCCATCGCTGTCTCCTGGTTTCCCACCATGCTGCTGTTCGCCTTGACCTCCGCCTGCTTCTCTCCTCCTTCTGCTTTCACACTCTGCATCCTGCAGGGATGGAGGGAGAGAGAGAGGGAGGTGTTAGAAGTAAAGCTGCCTCTTTTTCACACCTTTCTCTCTCCCTCTCTCTCCCTCCCAAGCCATCCGCCATCCCTCCCTTTCTGCTTCGCTTCAGACAGGCTAATCTATAGCCTGAAGGGAAATGACGGGGAAAATAATTTTTTATATTTTTTTTTTAAAGGAGAAGAGGTGAGGGTTAGCCCCGAGGGCTATAACAGGGAAAATAAGGATAGATGGGTGATGTGTGCAGGGGTGGTGGAGGGAGGAAGAATATATTTACTGTATTTTTTCCAAGCCATTGTGTCCTCTCATCATTCCCTGCATCTACTCAAACTTTAAAGACGCTTATAGAAGTTAGTGTCTCGTAAAGGCTGTGATGTGGGGTGATGAGTGAAAGCATCGCAAGAGACTGAGAGAACATTTGTGTACGAATGATTGAGACCGGCTGCACAACCGATGGTACATTGGCTGCAGAAGTGTGAGTCTCACCATGAGCGCCTCTCTCATCTCTTCACCCCTCACTTCTTCTATCTTTCCTTCCTTTCCCTCCTCTCTGACTGTCTCATCATATTTCTCTCCCTCTGTTTTTACTCTTCCTCCATCCTGAAGCTGCCCCTGCAGGTTTCTTCCTCCTCCTCCGCCACCATTTGTGACCTGCAGACCAGCGATCATTAATGCATTCACTGACAAGCTTTATGTAAGAAGAAGCGCCAGTGCTAGAAGTGTTAGTGTCATGGAATCACACATGCACTGTTGCTTCAGTCACTTCAGAGGACATTACACTGACTTGCATGCATTTCCTAGAGACTAATGTCAACACTACCTACTATCTGCCTCAACCCTTAACCTTAAGACATGTCCTCACCTGAAAATTTAATGCTTTGCTCTTTGTCTCTATATGAAGGACAAGTCCCCATAATGTAACTTAATTATTAACACATTTAGGTCCCCACAACATCAGCAATATCTGCCGCACACATACACACATACTACTAGTACTACTACTACTTGCCTTAACCTAACCTTACACCACGTCTTAACCTTAAAATTTAATGATTTACCTTCAGGTACCTTCCAATTTGTTCCCACAACGAAGACAAGTTCTCCTACAATGACTCTGTAAACATATTTAGGACCCCTTCAATGTGAGGAATACACACCCACACACAGATACAACTACATGCTTTACCCTAACTTTGACCTCAACTTAACCTTGAAACATGTATTCACCTTGAAATTGAATTATTTACATTAAAGGGACTTGGTTTTTCATCCCCATAAGAAAGCAAAGTCCCAATAAAGTAACTCTACAATCTCATGTTGGTCCCACATTGTGTGAGTAATACTTGCCCACACACACACCCACACACCCTCTTCTTGTCTGTGCACTTTGTCAGCGCTGTTTAAACCCCTTTGCCCTCCTTTGTAGCTTCATGTTTGTTTGATTCTTGAGCAGGTTACGATGCTGATGTGAAGATTGACACTGTGCCTCGACTGTTTTCATTTGTTGCATTTCTTTTCCAGTGTAAGAAAAGCTTTTATTTCTTAGCTCTTAAATCCCCCATCGCCTGTATTAACACGTCAGTCCTTGAGTTTTAAATAAAAAAATCTCTTTAATTCTCTTAATTAAAACATAAGTAGTAATAGTAATGAGGTATTACCAGTTGGAGCTTTAACTCATCCAACACAGACTGTATTCTTACCAATCAAGTCCAGTTTCTCACTCAAATCACACAGCGATTTGTGTCTCTGGGGCTCCATTTTATTTCATATACGCTCTTGATTGGATTACCGTCCTTTTTTTCCATCAGCCAGTCTCTGCTTCTCTCGAGTGCCCCCCTCTCCTGTTCTTTCTCCAGCCCAAGCAGCAATTGCAGTTGACTGCAAGTGGTTGAGTCCATGCAGCTCAGCGGGGGTGTTAATGAATTCCAGCAGACTGCTCAATGAGGTCTTATTAAAGCGCTGCCGCCACGTAGTTTGACATTTCAGAGCTTCTGGTAGAGTTTTAAATCGCTGCCTCTGCAAATGTCATTCGCCGACTCTCTGGAACGGCTGACCATATGAATAGAGGATAGTGTTAGCTATAGATTGAGAGAGAGAGAGTGAATCTGTGGCTTGAACCGACGAGTGGGGGTGCTTCTGTGTGTCTGTACACCTCCCTCCTACTTGTCTAATTATGCAATTTTGTGTTTCCATCCCTCCAGCTACGTCAGATGGGACGCGTCAAGGCCTGGATAGCATGAGAGGCGGAGTGTGTGCCACGCAAGGCATGAAGGTGGTCCTGAAAGTGGGACAGAGTAAGTTTTCTCACCTTTCTTTCTCTGTTTTCTCTCACACAACAACAACAACTCAGGCAGCCACACATTAGCTCTCCCATATGCAGCCCATGTGTGGCGCACTTTCCTCCACTCGCTAGCACGTGCATTGTTATTCATGCATCACACACAATCAAATCACGGTATGATCTCGCATCTGTACCGAACAGAGCGGCACACATTCATTAGTGCACCTTATCTTGCATGCAGCTTCTTCCACTTTAAAGCCATCTTTCTAATCTTCCCATTTCTTACACACATATACAACGTCTGCGAACGCACACGTACCTTTCTTTGTGCGCATGTGTTCTCACTGAGCATATTAGGGCTCGTTAAGTGGTGAGAACAGTGGAGAAGTGTGGGATCAGTCAGCTCTAATGAGCCCTGTTGACTCCCTTCTCACTCTGCCTTTTAACTGCTACTGACTCACGCTGGACACACACACACACACACATCAAAGCTCACACACACACACACACACACACACACACACACACACACACACACTCCTGCCTGTGCATAGACATGAGGACATTAGCACACAGCATGGACGTGGACATGCAGCTGAGGTGTCCATGCAGGCAAACGAACACACACCTACACGCCAGAACACACACATTTCCCCCCACACAGCAGACCTGCCAGCTAAAGCATGATAACAAAATGACTCCATTCACTGTTAAAGCACACAGTCAGTGATTTTTAATGACTCGTGGCTGCACACGCTCCTAATTTGTTTGGAAAATATTCACAGGTAATGACCTTCACATGGAGGTTTTTCAGAAAAGCAGCAGAAAAAGGGCCAATTTAAGCATTTTCACTGACCTGCGCATTCCTACACATAATAGGCACCTGTCCTTCACATGACCCGCCTCACGTACACACACACACACACACACACACACACACACACACACACACACACACACACAAACCAACCAACCTATTTCTGTTTCTTTGATCTATGCTGTGTTATCAGGCCTTGTGTATTGTAGGTGCTCTTCAGCAAAGAGCCAAGTGGCGCTGTTGTGGCTCTATCAGCCCATAACATCAGCATAGTCAGCTTAGCTCCATAGAAATACCACCACATACACAAACACACATGCACGCACACACACACTTCATTTTCCCTGGCTCTTTCACCACATGGGCATTGGAAAAGCTACCTTTCTCTTACACACATTTTTTTTTTTTACATAAATCCAAAGAAGAAACATATAGACACACACTCAAACCTTACTATTTTCCATCTTTGTTTCCCGTTTCTTTGGTCTTTTTTATTTTCTGCTCTGTCCTTCCCCCCCCACCTCCTTTCTATTCCCTCTGCATTTGCCTTTTTTCTTTTCATTCAAACAACATTGCTTGCTTCCTTTACAAATTCCCTATTTCCCCGTCCTCATCACCTCCCTTTCACTTTGCATGCCAGCCATCTCTCCTCACAACGCTCCCTCTGAATCCCCCGCTCTGTTATTTTCACTCTTTTCCTCTGTCTTTCCATCTTATCTGCTATGTGGCTGAAAGGTCACGTCTGTGTTGTTTGTCGTCTAAATAAGCAGCGTGCCGCCTCATGGCGATCTCTGATGAGATATGGCTCTCTGCTCTGCTTCCAGGAACACACACTCGCAAAACACACACTTGCGCCCTCGGCCCACACACATACATTGACCTGTCCTCTCTTATTTTATTCTTTATCTGTCTTGCTTGCTCTCTCGATCTGTCACATGCACACACACACACACACACACACACACACACACACACATCCAGCCTGAACCTCCCTCTGGTCGCCCCTGCTGACCACACAGCAGTTCCTATTGATCTCCAGCCTGCACTGCCCCAACTTCTGTTTGGTCGACTGTCAAGAGGGAGCCGCCAGCCAATAGCCTTATACTTTTCTAAATGTCAGTATATATAGGTTGATGCCTGTGTGCTAACACACACACACACACACACACACACACGCACACAAACTAGTCTGTGCATGAGTGAAGTGTGTGTATTTGTGGGTTTACTGTACAGTTTCATCCAGAAGCACTCCATGGTCATATCTATTTTCTGCTCCCCTGCTGCTGCAATGACCAGTAACAGATTTTCTTTTTAAAATGTTGCATGAACTGCGGTGCTGAATTGTCACAGCCCAACTTAAAGCTATCCTTGCAGGCTACTGTAGGCCAGATGGCTCAGAAGCGAACCAAATTAGTATTTTCTGAACCCTCTCTTTCAGCTCTGAGGAGTAGCACTTATACAATTGCTGGATTTGTGCGAGTGTGTGCGTGTGTGCGCACCTGTGCGTGTGTATGCGTTTGCATGTGTCACATAAACGCACTTTAATGCCATCACCATTACTGAGGGCTTGCTAGACAGATGGCCTGATTTAGCGACTACAGATTACAAGCCGTTATGGCCTTGTGTAAATTCACTCAGGCCAAAACAACAAACGGCCTCTCTTTAGTTTCCCATTCAAACAAATGGAAAAGTGCTCATACGCTGCGCATCGGAGCCCAATCAATATGTGCTCTCCGATAATGGGAAGGGAAGGGAGGGAAGCTTTATTAAACCTCTGCTGTCTCTATTCCTCTCTCTGGCTGGCTCTCTCTTTGCTCATGTCACTTATTGGTTCCAATTCCAAGAGCTTGAGTTGTTGCAGAAGATGGAGGCTGCCTCGGTATTTCCGTAATTCCGTTCTTATTTTTCATCCCTAGGTCCATATGGACTGCCTCCAAAGAAGGAGCCACCAGCGGGACGCACCACCAGCAGAAACCCAGGTAAGCGGGAAACCAAATGGAGATAATCCACGGCAGATCCATCCACAAAATGGACGGAGGGAATGAGCAAAGACTGGTAGATAAAAAAGAAAAGCAGCGGGGAGAGGGAGGGAGGAGGCGACAGATGGAGAATGTGCAGCGGTGACATCTGCGGATCTCTCTGTTTAATTCCATATTTCTCTCTCTCTCCCCCTGCTCTCGATCCCTCTCCTCCTCATCTCTGCACCCGGCCCTCCCAGCTAAGTGCTGCAGGCGGGGAATGGATGGCTAATAGCTACCTTGGGAGAAGGACAAGAAAAAGAGAGGGATGAAGAAAGAGGCAGAAGGAGAAAGGAGGAGAGAGAGAGGGCAAGAGCGGCGGCGGCATTTCAGAGACTTATTATTGTCATTAGTTTGGGCGGCCTGGATTCTGTAGTTTAGTCGAGAGAGAGAAAGAAAGAAATGAGAATTACTGAAAGATGAGTGGAGAAGGAAGAAGCATTGGGGAGTGATGCAGCAGAGTGTGTAGAAGTGGGAGGCACATAAGGAGGAGAAAAAAACCAATAATTGAAAAGCAAAGAGGAGAGGGGAATAGAACAAGGAGATGTAAATGGAGAGAGGCTAGATTCATGCACCACCTCAAAGTTATTCAGTGGAGGAGAACAAACATGATTCACGCTCACTTGTGTTAATTCCTTTCCTTTTTTTTGGCGGTGGTGAATTTGTGTACTATGCCAAATGTGTGAATTGGGCCATTCGCACATTTTCCAAGCACTTGTCCATACCTCATATAGGTGAGAATTGCATGTGTGAAGTAAGCAACAATAGTATGCATCGTTTTAACTCGAATGAGAGAAATAACTCCTCCAACCAGAACGGTTTAATCACATATATAACAAGGGGTTTTACTCATTTTTGACTGTTCAGACAAGCACATATTAACACACACTTAACAACATATCCAAAATGACTGCTTTGACTCCTGACACAACAGTTAGGCAGAATTTCTAATCCTCATGTGAAATCATCCCAGCTAATAAGTGGAATACTGCTGGTTATGCACAGCTTCTCATTGTGTTTGTTTGTCTCATCTGATCCTCACTTGGGATGTAAACAAATAGAAATACATTATTGGGGTATGAAGAAGTAATGCTCTCTGAATATGTGAACAGCGTCTGAATTTTTCAGAGTTTTTTCTCTCTCCATCACCCAATTTGCGACAAACTCAACTCAGCCAAATCAAAGCATGCAAACAATCATATACTCGCTGCTAATTCACTCTGTACAGATGTCCACCGAGGATAGACATCCATAAATTAGTTTCAAATCAGAGAAAAAGGCTCCTGATGATTGTTATCCACATATCGTGACGACGAGCTGTCAGTATCCAAAGCAGCTCGATTTTCACGATGCAAATTGGCCAAAATGTACACTGAGATTCCACAGTCCTAAAGCATGGAGGTGTACATACATTAAGACATTCATCCTTTTTCACCAGAGCTGTTCAGCAGGGGAAAGCTGAGTTGCTCCAAAATACATTGAAATGCATAAAATAAACAAATACAGATAACGATACAAGTAGCAGCTTTGCATTACGCCCCTAATCTCCACCTCAGAAAGGACCAGTGGTTGGTGGGCTCTTGGGTATTTGGTGCCATTGATCATAACGATTCAGCGGGAAAGATACCATTTTTCAAAAGGTGAAATTGAAATGACAGGCATGATGTACGGAAGCCTGCTTCAACCACCTGACTCCTCATTAGAATGTATAAGGTTATCTGTACTATAGTATTATTATATATGGAAGCCCATTTCTGCCACTTGAAAAAAAAGTAGTATGCCATAATAATGTATGTGTAATAATATGTATAACAATGTAGTGTGAAGTGTCTCATAATTATTATGTCATAATTATTCAATTCAACTCAGTTTAGTTTTTTTTATAGATGCGGCACTAAGGGCACTTAACATAGTGAGGTGAAGACCTGAATTTGCATGTTGAACAGAAACCCATGTTTCCATTTTAGAAGAAGACACCTCCAGCAGAACTGGGTTCAAGGATGGTGGGCATCTGCCTCGACTGGTTTGGTTCGGAGGCAAAGGGGAGAAAGAAACAGCTAGAATTTAAAAAAAGAAAAACAAGACTTAATAGCACTGACATAATTTCATTATAATGAGATTTCTCAGTTATTTTCTAATTATGGCTTCAGTTTTCATAATAATGACTTAGAATATCGTCCCAAAACTCAGTGTCATTACTATTAGATTATAAGTCCTTATTTTGAACACTTTTGCGATAATTATGAAAAAAGTTCATATTTAATTTCATATTATTATTATTATTATTATAAAGCGTAGTCACGTCAAAGACATTGCATCTAATCATTATAAGATACAAAAATATAATTATGAAAAGTTTTTTTTAAATTATTATGACATACTACGTGACTTCAGTTTGTCGGACAGGGGCTTCCATAGGATAAAGAAATGCTGTCAGGATGAAAACATGATAATTTAGGACATTTAGCTTCACATTTAAATCTATATAAAAGTTAGCAGAATATACTTTGATTGTAATGCAACCAAATCTAAGTCACTGCAGTTGAATTGCGTGATTTCATGTGTGCAGCCATTGGTCAAGACAAGTACATGATTTGAATTTCATCTCCTATTATCAGTGCTCATGGCGCGTAAGACTGATGTTTTGTTAAGTGCAACTCCTTTGCACTTTATTTTGTATTTGTGCAACTACAAAAAAATGGGCATTGACTTTTCTAATATACTGCCTGTGCATCCCCTAATGTAAAAGAAGGTATTTATATAATGCCCTCACTTTCTCAGAAATTGCAGCAAAAAAAAATAATTAAAAAATCACAGAATAGAAACAGCAAGGGTGTCATTTCCTGGTGTGATTCCTGACAAGCCCTGTCTGTATCACCACCAAGTACACATGGGTAGGAAGAGACAAATTAATTCCAAAAAAAAATCCATGTTATGTGGGAAGCTGCAATGAGATGCCATAATGCATGAGTTTCTGCTGTGCCAGTAATTATGTAATTTTGTCACATCCTCTTGAATGTATTCATATGAAGGTTGTTGATGAAAACACGCATTGATTCACACTTTATTTTGACAAAATTTCAGGAATTTGCATACATGTGCAACAGCTTAGTGGAAGCATGTGTGCCTAGCATGATAAAACGGTCCCAAGAAATGTATTCAAAAATGAATGTGAGGCCAATTTCCTCTTTCTGAAACGTGAACTATACTCAAGAAATACAGTGGAGAAGAGAGGACAGCTGCCTCCGAAACAAGGATAAGACTGTGTCATCACCTTGACCCGTTCTTTCATTTCTGACCTGTGGCATGTTTCTCTGTGAGTTGAGATCCACTAATGACATGAAGTAGATAGAAGCAAAGGTGGAAATAAGGCCTCAAAGTCTGAACTTGTGCGATTAAAAAAAGGGGGAACATAGAATGGTAGGAAAAGAGCAAAATAGGGGGAGTGCTAGGTGGAGGAGGAGAGGTGAAGAATCAGGAAATAATAATGAGAGCCGGTGAAAGGCGGCCGTCATAATGGTGATGAGAATGAGAGATGTTGGTTTAATGGAGGGAGGAAGAAAGCTGGAGGAGGAGCAGGGAGAGTAATCGACGTCCGGCATTAGCGCTTAGCTCCCAGTCAGTCCAGCACAGCAGGGGGCCGAGCCGCGGGGGGGAGGATGAGGTGTGTTTTCTTACTAGGATGTGTACGTCCGTATCTTTGTGTGTGCGTCTGCATATGTGTTTGTGTTGCGAGGCGCCAAGCTCAAAGCAAGGCAGGTCATTACAGCTACAATAACCCGAAGATAGAGAGAACCACGGAGCAAGGGAGGGCGAGGAAACAGCGGAGACGCAGGAGAGAGACAGACAGGGAGAAAAGAAAAGGGATGTGTGCCAAGAATAATGATGGACCAATCCAAAGGCTCTATATAGCAGAGACTCGCATTACCGGCCTTAACCAGTTCGCAACTCACATTCACACGGTTCGGTGTCAGAGCCATCCCCACTGCCCTCATTCCATAAACATACACACAGGTGCACACACACACACACACACACACACACACACACACACGCACACACACACACACCTCACGACCATCATTCACCTGCTGAGTTCTGACCCGACCTCCTGCACAGAAAACCGAGGCTGTGAAGATCTTAGGTTTCAGGCAGACACGCAACAGACAGAGGGAGCAATCGGCTGACAAACAGATAGATAGCGTGACAGACAGTTTGATAAACAGACAGACAGATAAAAAGACAGGCAGGCAGGCAGGAAGGCCGGCAGTCAGGCGGAGTGTGTGGTCTGGCAGTAGAAGCAGAGCGGGAAGACTTGCTTCATGTGGCTGGCTGTAATACTAAGTAAATACAGTTGTTAAGGTTAGGGAAATAGAGTGTGTTACCTTGATACCCGCTGCGGCTTAAGCCAGACTGTCCACAAGAGTATATACTGTACAGTGCGCTCACATTCACTATGGACATTCCTCTCCATTTTATACGCACTGCTGTCCACTTCATCACATCAGTAAAGAGACCACATATAAGCTTCTGTGAGACTCGCTGCATACTTGCTGCATTCCACTGGGTTAAGCCTGAGCGGCCTCCTCTAGCTGAACTGAACCAACACTATTACTCATGTTATTGTGGTACAGAGCCATAAGGAATGGTATGTAAAAGCTCATGGAAACACAAGTTGTGAAATCAAGCTGTGTTATTGGTTGGGCGTGTTTGTTGTTGTTAATACGCATACATTATCCAGTACACAACAGGATTGAGGACACCCATGTGCAATATAGGGCTGCTCTGAACATGTAATTTTCGGGCCCAATTAATGACGAATATTCGACTCGGGGGGGTTGAAGCACATTTTCGATAACTTTGATCTTACTTCTCAGGATGTTCATCGTCAGAGTCCGACAGCATTAGCATAGCATTAGCGTGGATATCTCCGTCTTCGGCTTTTGTCTTCTGTTTACTAACACGGGCAAAGTGAAGCATGACTTCAGGGTTGGTAGGTCCGTGTGATACAGCGAGGGAGGGGGGATATTCGGATATTTGGGTCCAGCCTTAGTGCAATATCACTTAAATGTCAAATGATTCAAATTTGTACCACCTCTCAATAATTGTATTATTTCCAAGTTAACAAGTATTTCCTCTAATGACCAATCAAACAATACTTTGGAAAGAGTATATTAAAAATACAAGCACCTGAGTAGATGCTTGATACAACAAAAGTGAATATAACTGTAAGAGGAATATTCCAGCATGATAATGATTGAAAGCACACTGCCAAAATCACACAAAGGTTTCTAAAGAAAGAAAAAGTGACAATGGCTGGACAAGCATGTCTCCTAACCTGAATCCAATAGAACACCTTTGAGAAAAAATGGGGGAAAAAAAGCCATCTTTAAAGGATTGCAGGAGTATGTCTTTAGAAATTTGTTCAACACTGGTATGCTTCATTCTGAGGAGGAACGTGATACAACTGTGAATCATTTGACATTTAAGTGATTTTGCAAAGCGGTGTACTCACTTCTGTTGTATATGTTGAGAGCAGCTTGAGATCCTGTGGATACTGGAGTAAGATTGTTCTGTGGTTTGTTTCAGGTGGTGCAGGAAACTCCACCCAGCCTCGAGGACCCTTCGGAGATGATGGCAGAGGTGAGAACGGGCCTCTCCAGCCCTCCAACATCGCCCTCATCGCCGGCGCCGCTGGAGGTTCTGCCTTCCTCCTGCTGGTCACCGCCGTGATCTGCATCGTGTGCTACCGGCGGCGGCACGCGAAGCACTCGGACACCCACCACCCTCCGCTGTCGCTGTCCTCCCTCACCAGCCCCAAGCGGGGAGGCGGCGGGGGCATCACCAGCTCCAACAACAACGGCTCCGAGCCCAGCGACATCATCATCCCTCTGCGGACGTCGGACTCGGCCTACTGCCCGCACTACGAGAAGGTGAGCGGGGACTACGGACACCCCGTCTACATAGTCCAGGAGATGCCTCCTCAGAGCCCGGCCAACATCTACTACAAAGTATGAGACGGCCGCCGCTCCGGCCGACTGGACACACCCATCTCCCTCCACCCATTGCCAACCGATCCCCCTGCTCCAAATGAAGCCACAGCAAAGCTTGCCATCACAGCTCCAACCCTGACCCCCTCAATACTACCAGTATTGTCCCCTAGACCCCCACTCACCGCCCTGTGAGCCCACACCCTCGGGACACAGTCGTGTTTCTAGCTGAATAAACCACCCCACCCCATCCTCACACTACTGGGCCACTAAGTGTGTGTTAAGGGCAATGTCGTAACCGTACGTAGCCCTTCTTAACAAGGCCCTCACGAATGGGCAAGAGCCTCTGAGTGCCCCCTTCTTGTTAGCTCGGAGCTAAATGAGCCCAACTCGTGCTGAATTGAGAGTCATCCCCTAAACGCCAGCGTGCTTGTGCAGCACACGCTCTTTTCATAGGAGTACGGACCTGGCGTTGAGACTTGTGATGTTTTAAAAAAGTTAAAAAAGAGAAAGAACTACAACTTGTATTAAAAAAAAAAAAAGACGGAACCTACACTCCCGACCCCACTTAGCACCGGAGAACTCTGATCCGCAGAGGCCATACCTGCCTAGCCCACCACCCCGCCCCTCAGAGCACCATCAGCCAACCAGAGACCGGCCCCTGCCACTAACTCAACAACAGGATTCTAGTTTGTTTGTGTTCGTTTCTCCTGAGAAAACAGGGGCCTTGGACTCACCCAATCAGCACGTCCGAGCGGCGGTCACATGACCAAGCCTAGGCCTGAGGAGGTCTGACCAATCGGTGACACTCAGAATCTTGTATATTTTAATAATGTGTGTGTGTGTGTGTGTGTGAGTGTGCATACGACTTGGATAATAATTATGGCGCTGCTGCTCCACATTAGAGATGTGTGTGCAGTTAGTGTGCTTCACTACAGCAAGTTTGCATAAGCGTGCGTGAGGTTTAGTCTGTGTGCGTGCGTGTGTGTGTGCGTGCACGCTTTGTGTGTGAGTGATTGTGTGTGCGTTGTTTAGACTTGTCTTAAATACCAAAACACAAAATAGTGAGCGAATATCAAAAAAGTGAGATTTTTTATCGCTATCAACACTTATAGATTATATATATGAATATCCAGTAAATAATTTCTAGGTGTTTTTTTTCTGTTTTCTATTGTTTTATTATTTTTACCCACTCTGTTAAACTACACTTCTGTTGCTAGACATTTTTTATCTGCTGGTTTTTTTTTTTGTTTGTTTTTCACACCTTTAGAATGACCTTGTTTCCCTCCCGTTCCCTTTTCGTTGTATATTAATTTAATCCCTTTTTAAAAATTTTTTTTCCCGGCGAACAGAGGTTGTTTCTCTCTTCCTCTCTTCCCTCTCTCTCATTCACTCCCTCCTTCCCTCCCTCCTCCTCCCCCACCTCCCCTCCCCACTAGGGTCTCTGAACTCTGTGTATATTTTTATAGCTCCTTGTACTATGCCGTAGTTTTGAAGTTTAGACCTCGTTTGTGGAAGTGTTAAGGTAGAACCATCTATGAAAGTTCTTTTTTTTGTTTTGTTTTTTTCAAACGCTTTTTTCTCTTTTTTTTGAAACGCAGAAATGAAAAGAAGTTACGGGTGGGGGAGAGGTAGTGACGGTGGGGTAGGGGAGGCGAGGGGATGAAATGAAAAAAGAAGAATAAAGGAAAAAGGGCAAGAGAGAGTGCTGTCTGGGGAGGAGGAATAAAGCGGCGTCTGAATGCAGAACTTTAAAAAAAAACGGAGAGGGAGGGAGACGAAGGAAAGAAAAGACTGTGAAGGAATTGCACACTAAAGGAAAGAAGCTGAGGGGAGGGGAGGATGGGAGCGGCAGAAACGAGAGACGAAGGAAGGAAGGAAGGAAGGAAGGAAGGAAGGGAGGATGGAGAGAGAGCAGATGAAAGAGTGGCTGGCGAAGAGGAGAAACCCTCTTCTTTGACCGGAGCGTCTCCTGAACGGAGGTGATGGACCGACAGCCTAAACGGATTTCTGGAGGAGCTGAACTCTAACCACGGGACGGAGAGATTTCATCACACACTCTCTCACACGCATCTACTGTGACTCGGTCACACTTTACGTTAACGTGAGGTGGCACATTTCAGATTTGTTCCTCTTTTCCGCCAAAATTTGTGTTGAAACGCATCTCTGTGTATCTCACACACACACACACACACACACACACTCTCTTTTATTACGCACACGGTACGCTGCTAGCTACGGACACACACGAGAGAAATCCCCCTCAGCAGTCAGTACTTTCTCTCTGTTCGACACACACACACACTCTCCCACACATCTTAACACAAATTTCACACCTTTTAATGACTGTCACAAATGCCTACTGATTGCATTAAATGACATACATTCTCTCTCACTCTCGCTCCCGCAAACACACTCGCTGATTACTTTCATATGACTCTGTATTTCTGTGATTAAGACTAACCCAATGGACATGAGGGGATGAAAAGAGTGACTGTGTGCGACGTGTTTTCTCCTCTCTTTCCCATACTCCCACGCCCTCACACACACACACACACACACACACACAGACACACACATTCTCTCTCACAAACACACTAGTGCCCGGCACCTCAACCTCGGAGGGCAATAACACATCGCTGTGTTCAGAGGTGCAATATGTTCACATGTGCATACTAATAAAGCTGTTTTGTGTTGCTCAAACATGTTTATGGCTTATGTGTAAACTGGGTGGCAGTGGCGAGCTTCTACTTTTTTCCGACACACACACACACACACACACACACACACACACACACACACACACACAAAGCCTCCAGTGTTGTCGCCATGTTTTCTGTGTGAAGCCAGTGTTGAATCTGGACCTTACAACATTTCTCAGCTGTGTTTTGTATCTAACATCATATAATGAGGTATATTTCATACTAAAGTGTCACGACCGTCTGATATGACTTTGTTCAACACATGATGATGATGTTCAGATGTTCTTTTTCTGTTTGTTTTATGCCATGGAGGAGTTTTCGGATTGTATTTGACTGTATCAAAGTTGATTTTAAAGATGAAACCAGAGGAGAAACACCTCCAGTTCTTCTTTTTTTTTTTGTAACTACCAACTTGTGTTTTTATGTATGCTGTTAAAGTCTGTGTCTATTTAAACATGCTCAGAGTACCTAAAATATCCTCCAAGCCAAATGAAGTGTCTGTTACTCTCTCTTCAACAACTTCTGCGACCCTTTGGAGCACTCGAATCCAAAATGACAGTGTTGTTTGTTCAGAAATGGCCGCTGCTGCCGCCGCTGCGAGGGGGAGAGAACAAAACTTCTCTGACTTTTACGGCGTCGACTAAAAAGTCCCGTTTTCAGTCCGTTTTGCTCCCGCTTCCCCGTCCCCCTCCCTCTCAGCGGAATGTCAAGTATCTCTCGGACTCAGTTTTTATTTTATTTTTTCTCTTGTTTTGATTGTTTGATTTTCATGTCGATGTTATTTCAAAAGTTGTGTCTCTGGCTCTCACTGTTTGTGTTTGACTGGTCGACTCGACGTGTTGGCTTTTCTAAAAACCACGGACACGGCCACTGGTTGTCATGTTGAAAAGAGAAGGAAGAAAGTGCTGTTTCTATGGAACTGGAGAGAGAGAGAGAAAAAAAAGCAGCTACTGCCGAGCTCCCTCACCTCTCCGCTGGTGAAAGTGTGTGTGCGTGTGTGTGTGTGAGTGTGTGTGTGTGTGTGAGTGTGTGTGTGTGTGTGTGTGTAAACGTGTGTGAGTGTGTGTTTCTTTGTGCCAATAGCCGGCGATCGGAGGCCGCGGAGCGAAGGTGGCTCTCATATGTGACGTGTTGAGACTTTGTATTTGGGACACCTCTGTGTGAGAAGGGTTTTTTTGTGTCCTCTCCTCCTCTTCCTCCTCCTCCTCACCCCCTCCTCTTGTCTACTCATCACGGCGACCCCTGATCCTCCCTTTCTTCCCCATTTCCCTCCCCCACCGACCCTCCCCTCCAACACACCTCTAAAGAGAGGAAAAAACTAGTACATTCCTGGTTTGGAAAAAAAAAAGGTTGAATAAAAAAAAAACAAACAAAAATGTTTAAGCACCACTCTTTTGGTCCTGTTGTGTGATTCATTATTGTGCGAGGGTCTGCTGAGGTCTTTTGTTCCGCCTGTGTGTGTGAGAGAGAGAGAGAGAGTTCCTGAGGCCTGCTAACCCTGCCTTTAATAGAAGGTCTCTCCCCTTATCTCTGCTTTGGGCTTGTCTCAGCAGGGGCTCTTTCACTGCCTCTGCTAATAACACTGCCATTTCAGACACACACACACACACACACACACACACACACACACACACACACACACACACACACACACACACACACACACACACACACATAGCGGCTCTCCCACCGGTGTTATCAACAAGTTATCAAGCCCCAGCTTCGTTAGTGTTGAGTGTTGCTTGGCAACGTATTGACAGAGCTGATTTCATTCTCCGTCTCCCCCTCTTCACCCCTTTTCCTCCTCGATCCCCCCTCCCTCTCTCTCTCCCTCTAGCTTTGTGGCACAATTTCTATGGCAACTGTTAGCGTCTTTTGCTCCCTTCCAAAATCAGCTTCATCCGGTTGTGTATCTGTGTGTGTGTGTGTGTGTGTGTGTGTGTGTGTGTGTGTGTGTGTGTGTGTGTGTTTCAAGGCCCTTCCAGAGCTCGTTGTGCCACCAGGGTGGCCCGGGGTGAGATGACCAGGCCGCTGCCTTTGCCCTTTGATCTGTGATGTGTGAGAGTAGATTACAAGTCATCACACACACATATACACACACACACACACACATCCACTGACCCCACCTACGCGAACACTGCACACATGCAATCTCATGCACCGCCACACACCGCCATTGATCCGGGGAGACACTTGTCATTGCCTCTGCCATGACAACCTGTCACTGTAACTGAGGCCAAGTACAATGAAGGCTGGCAAACAGTAAACATCCATTCAGCAGCACCCCGCTAAGGCTCCTAATCTACCAAACACCTGCACTCGCTGTCACTACTTCCTTCTGAAGCAATCTTGTCATTTTCATCCCCTTTTCCATCCTTTTCGTGTTTACAATTCAGCAGGTAGCACCCAGCCAGCCATCACGCTATAAACTTTAAGTATAACTTGCTTGTTAAAAAAGGTTATTTACTCTGTCGAAGAATTGTAATTGAAAACAGATTTCTAATTAGGCCCAGTCCAGCAGTGTCTATTTATCTGACTAACCGCTGCTGCTATCACAGACCTTTTATCACAGCAGACAGTTTAATAGTAAATCATGACAGCGTTGTAGTGAACCAACATGCCGGGAGGGACCCTAAAACTGAAGCAGCTAAATGGAATTCAGCCGACATCAATTTTATTATAAACATCTGTGTCATGCTTAATGTGACACATATTGATAAAGGAATGACATCTTTTTTAAAAAAGTTGCACATTTTAAAGCCACATATGGTTGTTTTGACCAAAATCTACAGTTATTTAAAAAAAACACACCTATAGTCTCTCTAGTTAGTTTTGATCGACCTACTATAACAATCAGCACCTGTATTAATTATCATAGAGTTTCATGACATATACATGCATATATGTGTATATATATATATATATATATATATATATATATATATATATGTATATATATATATATGTGTATAATATATGTATATATATATGTATATATGTATATATATGTATATATGTATATATATATATATATATATAATATATATATATATATATATATATATATATATACATACATATATATACACTCTGCATAGCCCCACATCAGCTGCTACATCCACACTAATACGTTTTTTTTTTTTTTTTTAAATACTGCTTCGTCTGTACATAGAGCTGTACAAAAGCTAAGACTAAGACTTTTGGAAATGCTCCTGACCCCGTTCCATCCACATTCTTTGGTGTGGATGGACAGATTTTTCCAGAAACCATGATGTGAACACCTAAAAATGTTTACATTTTTATCGTTTGGATCGCTGATTCATCATGTTATTGTTTTCTACAAGAAACTAGAATACCAGCTTTGACTACCGGTGGTTACTTCAACATGACTAGCTAATTTCAGGCTTTCCCTTGTTGTTTCTGCCATCAGCTGTTGTGCAATTAAGGAAATCTCTTGTCTCACTTTTGCCCATTACCGTTCATCCTCCCAGTGTGCATGAATGCTCATGTGACATGCGTGTTTAGGCGGGGCTATTATGCACGAAGTAACTGAGATAAAATACTTGTAAATCGCTGTTTTAAAAATGAAAACATATTTATGTGGGTTTATCCTCAGCCTGAACACAGCTAATTAGTCAGTAAAAAAAATCTGAGAGTTTTAACGCCGAACTCACACTATAGGAGTTTAAAATCCTTACAGGTTTTGACATGAAGTTGCGTCATGCACTTAAAGAATAATTTGACATATTCTCTGTAATCTCAGGCATGCACACACTACAAGACTGGGGAATAATGGTGCATCAGAGACTAAGGGATATTAATAAGGTTATTGGGATCTCATGGGGAAGCAGATGTAAATGAAATGGAGACTGTGGTGCAACAACAAAAGGACAAGACCGAACTAGGCTGGATGAGAAAATGTGATCATTACTGGCTGCATATTGTTCATTTTGAACTTGAGGTAAGATTTAACTATTGGTTTTAATATCCTTAGCTAATGTTAAGCATTGCTCGGCTTTGCTGCTCTGGGCACGCTTTGACGCAATTCAGGAAGTGAGAACTGGATCTGTAAATCCCTCACATCACTAAATAATCTGGGCCAAGCATCAGCTCAGACTGAGATCCCAGACCGGATTTCTTCCCTGATTATCAGGTGGGGTAAAACTCTGGTAAATTGGCCCAAAACTCCTGTAGTCTGAATGCAATGTAACAAAACTAGAGGCACAGATTTCACTAATTAACCATCAGTCATACAGGATGCAAAATCTGGAAATGGGACTGAAAGTAACTAAGTTTGCATTTTCCATCAAAGAAATGCACATTTTGGCTGTGTGAACCTATTTGGGGCAGCAAATGATTCATGTTGCTTTAGTAAAATATAAAGAAAGAGTGATGTTCTTACAAAAAACTGAAGTGAAGAAGTAGCTGTAACATTCTCGGGGGAAGCACCGCTGTGTCTGGTGCTTCACAACCAGGCTATAGCTTAGAGCTTCTATATATATATAGAGTATGTGGTAATCATTTTGGCATATTTTTGCACTGCGATGTTCAGAAAATACGCCAGCAGTCGATTAGTTCTGCATGTCGTCTACCTAGAGGCTCATCAAAAGCAACCAACCATCACTGGATAGCTGCTAACAATAAAGCAAATAGTAGCTGCCAACAAATCACTAACTCAAACACCAAACTGGTAGTTTTAATGTCCCCTCAATGGCTCACTACTGTTGCTAATCCATGGAAACCAGCAGCAATATTCGCCTCAAAGAGGAACTAATGCTAATCTAATGGCTGTTAAGCCGTAATGAGTTTGCTTGCTTCTTTTCCAGTCGGGTTTAAAAGAGGCCTGTTTAGACTATCGGGACTGCTGTGGTCCCCTTATCATTACATGCTCATCATTACTCCTGCTAATCTGTTCTGCTCAATGCACACACAGATGAATATTAATGCCACGGAGGATGATAGCCGCGTGCGTGTGTGCGTGTGTGTGTGTGTGTGTGTGTGTGTGTGTGTGTGTGTGTGTGTGTGTGTGTGTGTGTGTGTGTGTGTGTGTGTGCGCCGCATGAACACACACAGACAGATGCAGATAGGCGGCGAAAGTTGTGACGACGCAGTACACTAAGACGAAGCCTCGCACACACTCCTGCGTGCTCCCCGTGTGTTGCCAAGTGAGACGGCTGAGCCTCCTCTTCGACTCCGTGGAGGAAGGAAAAGCCTGATACGTCGCACACACAGCAGCACACCAGCCTCCTTTTTTCTCCGATACTTTATCACAGCGGCAGAAGGCAGGAAAGAGAAAAGAATCAGTTTTAAGTGAAATCAATAGAGAGATAATCCCCTAAATTAGATTTTGAAAAGCTTCACTGCTGATGCGCAACTTAAAACTCAAGGATTGGCCCACTTGACTTACCAACGAAACAATCCTCGAGTAAGACGCATTTACCATGGGAATGAGCGAAGGTCAAGGATAAGAGGAGAGTCTGGGAGAAGTGAGGAGAGGGAGTGAGATGCTCTAAATCAAAGAAATGTACCCCAGGAATCTGCATACGGAATCGAGGTGAAATTGCTGTGATTACAATGTCAGTGTGATTAATGTAGTGTAGGGCCTTAACACCCGCAGGAGGAGAGGGAGCAGAGAGCAGGGATGGCTTTCACCTGACAGACCTGAAATGTCACGTCATGATTGGAGAAGAGACGGAGGGTTGAAAGGTCAAGCTGTTTGATTGGATGCAAAGGCCTTTCAGTGCATGTGGCCAGATCTGGAGGCGGACAGATAGCTCCGGCAGAGAGTAATTAAACCGCAGCAGAGAAGGAATTATCAGTAGAAAATCCATGATTTTACAGTGGCGATGCTGGCAGCTACTTCTCTGCGCCTCATGATTCCCCTCCCTCTAACTCTCTTTCTCTTTCACCACCTGACTCTCTCCCGTCTTTTGTCTTTTTTTTCTCTCCTGCTCTCCTGAATCTTTCACTCCTTCTGTACCTTTCCCTCCGTCTCCGAGTGAGAAAAATGATACGCTTAATAACAGGCGCGATGACAAGTGCAGCTGCGATGTGCAAATGCAGAGCTGACGGGGAGAGAATGAGGGAGGGGAGCTGAGGGGAGGGGAAAACGGTTAGAAAGTAGCTTGGTTGTGCAGTAGGTGGGGGTGAGGAGGGGACATGTTCTACATTATGTGTTTGGCTGCAGGATATAACGCCGTTAATTTCACATGATTAACTTGTTAATATTCCTGAGCGGATGGAGCCGCTGCAGCACTGAAGTCGCTAAAGTATCGCCGTTCCTCTGCTTGTCACGCAAACAGCCTCCCCCCACCTCCCCCGCACTGCAGGAAATAAATAAAGTGGCTTGTGTTCAATTAAAAGAGCGTTGCGTCCAAATTTGATCGTCGGCTGCTTCAGAAGAGACATAATTTTCCGACTACTTTTAGTTATTTGTCTTCGCTTGCAAATAGTTTCTTTAAAAAATGAAGACAAGCGTAATATTCAGTTTGGTTGAGTAATTACATCAAATTGACAGTTTGGTAAACCCCTCGCATGAGCGGCAATTGTCCAATCATAATTTACAGTAACTAGGCATGGCAGCCTTGTCAAGCTGTGGATTCCTCTGGTGTGCATGGGGCGTAGCAACAGAGCTGCAAACAACAGGCGTCTAAAAAAACAAAAATCCTGAGGAACACTGTTGTTATTTTGTCTTAATGCTACATTATTTGGCATTATTTGAATCTGCAGAAAGATCTAAAATTAGCTAAGAATGTGGTGAAGGAGGTACGTGTGTTTTCCAGGATAGACCACTCCGTTTAAATAGCTGTTTTTGTTTGTTGTACCGTGGATTTTTTTTTTTTTTTTTTTTAAATAAAACTTTTAAGGGGAAATTTTTAAGGAATTATTGGAATGTTCTTCCTGAAGATTTTGCAAATTTTCATAAATTTGGGAAATTTTTTGCAGAATTTTTTGATTTTTTTCAGACAAGGAAACTATATATTTTTGGTGCCCGTAAATGAGCACAACAGGAGGGTTAAAATTATAAATAATTAAATGTGTGTTTCCTTTGAGTATTATCATAGGAGAGTTCATGGCCCAGAAATGTTTGCATAGCCCTCCTCAGCTCCACACATTCCACCTTTTTAGTCATTTTTGTAATAGTCAGTCTTCAAAACTACTCTTTCAGAAACCAATGCGTGACATCATGGAGGCTTCACCCGTCTTTGTATACAGTCTACAGCCAGGACTCCATGTTTCCCAGCAGAACATCACATTTATCAAGGTGAGCAATGTTACACACTTCGAATCAGTGGTTTTGATTCCATACCCGATCGGTGTATGTTGCCGCTATGTTGTGAGGTCTCTCTTTTAAAAGAGATTTGGAAGTCAGTGGGACTTCATCTGAGTTTCTGATACTCTGCCCTGAAGTTTACACTCCAGCAACCACTGCCAAACTCATTGCCAAATAGCATACCAGTTTACCCTAGCCATCAAAGCCTTCCCCTCATCAAAGGAAAACATCAAATTAAACCTCAAAATAACTAATCTGATCTTTGTATTCCTTGGCACCCTCCACTGTAATACTTGTTCATCCTAAATCTATTGCATAATACTAGAAAAAAAAAGGCTGCTTCTAATTATTTCCACATCTTTTAAGTGAATCATCAGCGGGTGTGGATGCTGATGCTTGTGCCTCAGTCTCTTAGCATCATGTCAAGTACATCCCTCACATTTAAGACCCTTTTAAATTGGTTTCTTTTTATTGCCAAAGACAGCTAGCTATCTACAGCTTATAAAATCTGCGGGCAACAGATGTCGCTTCGACAAAATCAACAGTTTAACCAATGGCGACGAATTAGACGCCTCCTTCTGTCTACTTTTTTACAAAGTCAGAGACCTGCTGTTTCTAAAATAATAGGGATTTAAAATCTGCCCTCATCACTGTAAACTGTACTGAAACTTATTAAATTTACATAGAATTGCTGCTTGCACATGACAGCACTGCACAGTTTGGTCTTTACATGAATTTTAATACCCCCAAAAAAGGTTGATTATGTCACTGATTGCATTTTCATTCAACAGATGACACCGCGATCGTACTGTAGGTGTCACTTACACACTCACACACAGCAACAATATATGATTCCAGCATGACATGTTATTGTACACAAATACATCCCACATTGGCGCAGAGACACTCCAAGCAGATAAACAAACCCGAGCAGACTTTACATAAACCACATTCTCGGAGATTCCAATCTAACCCAGCAAAACAAACCCTGCACACACTGGTGTGTCCTGATTGAAGTTTATTTCCAAAACACCCTTCTATTGTTTCATCCCTCCGTTCACCAGGAACCTCATTTATGGATTGGATTTCAAGTTCATTGTGAAGCTGTAAGAATGCTCTCACTTTCTGACAAAGGAGCCGTGTTCCTGGCATCGGGGTGGTCTTGTGGTTTCGCTGAAGGTTCTTTGTTCGCAAACATCTACCCGGCTGAAGTGTTCTTGAGCAAGACGCTGGAGCTGTGCAGTTTCTCCAAGCAGGAAGAAGACACAAAGTGACCAAATCTGAAAGCACGGAAGCATGTATCCATCGTGAAGGCTGATTTTCTTTCACGGTGTTACACAACTATTGCACAAACCTGTGAGAAGAATTCTAGTTGGTCTAACTGCTTCACACACGGCTGCTGTTGTGATTTTTGAAAGAAGGAAATTTATATGAATGGACACGAAGCCCAAGGCGCTGCCAGTCAAGTAATGATGAAACAATCACTGCATATTGAGTGCAGTTAAAGGTTTAATGTACAAAAATAAACATTTGTATCGCTAACTGCACATTACCACAAAACTGGAAAATGGAAAGTCTTTACAGCAATTGCACCTGTGATTGCACTCAAGCTTATTGCACGTTTTACTTATTTAAACCTTATTCAGTCCGATGAATACGCAGCCAGGGGAATGCAACAGATTAAAACTACAGTATTTCTATCTGCAAATGAATGGATTCAAATATAAACTCAAGAAATACTTCAAAAGTGTTTGCAAGAGGGACAATCGAGAATCAAGGTGGCGCCATATTTCTGTAATAAATGCCAGCATGAACCATCCAGAATTGTTTCTCATCATCGTAAAACCTCCGTCATGACAGCCAGAGAAGCAATAGAAAAAAGGTTTTCCTTCTTAGAATCCTCAATCAGATCAGAAAAAGCCCTAGTTACGTGGGGGCTTTAGGGTGTACGGGTGCCAGACTTGCTGGATTAGTCTTAACAGCTGAAGCACGCAATTTGCTCTCGCGATCGGTGATGAAGGAGGCTTTTTGGATGAGCAGTGAGCGTCTTCTAGGGCTTGTTTGTGCCACAATTTGATTTGCATAATTTGACTGCGAAGAAGAAAAAAAAAAGAAAAACCTCCACGTATAGTTCAAGCAACTGAAGCGCAAAAAAAATATGCAGATGCCCCTTCACAAAGCATTGTGGGTGATTCTGGATGTGAGTGTGCACCAGAACCTGACTTCTGACCTTCCTGCAGAGGAGGAAGAAAAGACAGAATTTTTCTTGCCAGAATTCATTGTTGCTGCCGCGTTTCAATTCAAATATGTGCTGGAAATTTATGTACTGTAAAAGCAGGCTAATTAACAATGACAGACTTGTTCTTTTTTTTTGCAAAAGAATGTGCAACATGCAAGATACAGAAGGGTTTTCATCATACCAATTTGTGCATGTCACACCTATTTCAAGTCTTTAATGCATCATCATTGCCCGCGAGGAAGTGTGTGCATAACAAGATGAGAGGTTGCATGAAGAGCTGGGAAGTTTTTCATGTTAAGTTCAAAGTTTAGGACTAACCACAGGGAGGCGGATTTCTACCTGCACACATTTCCATGATCAAATTGTGTCATGAGACCTTTCTCTAAATGATGCCTGGGCAGAGTTCAAAGCGAATCCTGTTCAAAGGAAATCTGATTTCATTTTCACTCAGTCAAGTCTAAATGTGATCATGCCAAAGTCATCCTGGTTAGCACCACACCCTTTGAGATGCTCAAGAAGGCGAGCTTTTGGATCCCTAAAGACACTTTTCAATCCATCAAGAAGGATTTCACACCACTTGTGCTGTGGCAGCCTTCCGTTAGCTTTTGCAGGTAGCAGCAGTCAGTGAGAATTTTATTCAAAATGCTAGCCCCTCTCTCTCTCTCTTCATAGTTCTCTGGCTCATTCCCTGATTCTGGAGCTTACAGTGTTTGGACACCTACTGTAAACCAGTGACAGGTGTTTTCAAAGATATTCAATTTAATATATTTAATCTTCAGTCGCATCCTGCTGTGTTTTTGATATTAAAGATATCAATCATTTTGTGACAGTTTGCGGCAGTATTACAAAGGCTAATGTGTCATTTTAAAATGACCAGAGGCGCCGTCCGTCCCTGTAGGAATACTGAACTGAATACAAATTTAAGGGCAAAAACTGCCACGACCTGAGCATTGCTTGGTTTTCCCTCTTTAATATTACTTGAATGTTGCGTTCAAGTCTTTCGGCTTAGTTGACAGCATGAAGAGATCCAAGGGTCTAAAGTGATGGCACTCATCATTGTGGATCTGACTCATAATAAAGCATTGATGTGACATGTCTGGTCTCTCCCAGGCACATCACATCACAGCCGCTCACCCGTCAGGATGTTGAGTTGAGCCACATCAAGAGGATCCCGAAGGAACGAGTAGTTTGATTTGTTGTTTTAAAATTTGGCACCGTTCGGGGGGACTCTGCCATCCACCCTTTCACCCGCAACAAATCCTGAACGAGAGAAGAAAAGCGTCAACAAAGGCAGGAGAAGCCAACAACCTGAAAAAGCTACTATCACTCCCAGGCTTGTAGTGTTGTCCTGCGGCTACATGTGAGTCAAATCTGTTGTCCCCGGGCTAAAAAAAAACAACTAAATCCTCATGTTTATCATGTTTTTCTGCACAACTTGCAAGAAAGCTTATTTGGCTTCTTGATAATACACCAGCTTAGAGTGTATCTGTGGCCAATGTGAATGTTATTGTAATATTATGGGTGCTGTAATTATTCAAGCATATCATTTTTAGCCACTTTTGCTTCTAAAATTAATAACCCTTCTTAGAAATGTTCCCCTTTTATTTATAAATGTTCAATTTAATTTTACTTTTTGAACAGAAATTTACAAGAAAACACTCTTTCACGTCAAAGTGAAAACAGATTTCTGCAAAGTAATGTCAATTAATTAAAAATGTAAAATAAATGATGGCATGACTATTCATCCCCTTTAAGTGACTCATTGAATTAATAACCCCCTTAGAAGTGGCTCCGTTTTATTTTGAAGTGTTCAATTTAATGTCCCTTTTTGAACAGGAATTTACAAAAAAAATACTCTTTCATGTCAAAGTGAGAACTGATTTCTGCAAAAAAAAAAGTCGTCAATAAAAAATATAAAATAAGTGATTTGTGCTTTGAAGAATAAAAAAAAGACTCCTTCATGTCAAAGTGAGAACAGATTTCTACAAAGTAATGCCAATTTATTAAAAATGTAAAATAAGTGATTGCATAGGAATTCAACACCTTAAAGTCACTCACCTAATTAATATCCCCACTTAGAAATTTTCACCTTTTATTTTGAAATGTTCAATTTAATTTTGCTTTTTGAACAAACATTTACAAAAAACAACAGTGAAAACAGATTTCTGGAAAGTAGTGTCAATTAATTAAAAATGTAAAATAGGTGCATAAGTGTTCTCCCCTTTGAAATGACTCATTTAACTCAACATATATGCCTCTTCCAGGTACTGAGACAAATGGAGATCATCTGACGGCTGTGACTGTATCTCAAGGGATTGTAGTACAAAGACACCTCTATCTGAAAGGTCCAGTCACTGGTCAATCAGTACAGACTGTAACTTTACCAATACAGTTAAATCCATCATTAAGAATCGGAAGGAATATGGTGCAAGTAGATCTGTTGACGAGTAGCAGGCCGTCCTCAAAAACTGAGAAAGAGATTAGTGATGAGGCCACCAAGACACCTATGAGTCCTCTGAAGGAGCTCCAAGCTTCAGCGGCTGAGATGGGAGAAACTGTTCATACAACAACTGCTGCTTGTTCTTCACTAATCAAACTTTTATGAGAGAGTGGTAAAGAGAAAGCCACTTTAGATAGAAAAAATCACATCAGACCAAACAACTTTCTTCCAGTTGACTTCAGACATGAAGTCATGCCTTCTGGTGAAATCTAGTCTATATTTAATATGAGCTTTTTTCAACGGTGGCTTTCTCTTTACCCCTCGTTATAGGCACTGTAAAGTAGTTCACATTTAATCAAAAACTACTTGTTTTTACTACTAGGGATTTATTCGTTTTCAAAGCAGTAAAAAAATCATAACAAATGACAGAGCAAGGGTGGTAACAGAATAGTGAAAGTCTTTCTCTGGCTGTTGATTTTGACACTGTAAAACTACTCTATGCTACACAATGGTGAATGGTAATATTGGAGTAAACCTCCATGGTGGTGACTTATTTTCCTCACGATCTGTCTTTTAGCATATAAAAAATACCATATGGACATGCTAACAAGGTCAAAAAAGAAAAACAAACTTTTTTATATGCCAGCTTGTTTAAATTTGATTTCATTTATATGGCACCAAGTCTCAATCGATGTCACCTCTTAGTATTTGATGTAGTCAGGTCAAGACCTGGCAATGTTCTAGAGAGAAACCCAACAGCATCATATTGAGCGAGGACTTGGCAACAGTGGGGAGGAAAAACTCCCTTTTGACAGGAGAACCAGACTCAGGGTGTTTTTATGCAGCAGGCTTTTCACATCAGGTCTAAAATACAAAAAGAAAGAGACACAGTGCCACAGGACATTCTGACCTGACATGCTAATAGCATTACAAAGCCTCTATTCTGTTCAACTGCAAGCCGTGGCAGCGTGACAGTGATCCAACATGCAACACCAGGAACCTGAAGCAACTAAGTGGAAGTCAGTCAGGGTTCATTTTGCTATTTACACCTGTCTGTGCTTTGAATATGGTGGCATGATCCAAAAACTACAGCTCCTCACATGGCCACTTGAGGCTGACTTAAAACGTAAATCAATCTCCACTCACTCCCATGTTAACCTTCATGTCGTCCTGCGGGTCAAAATTGACCCGTTTTAAAGTTTGAAAATGTGAGAAAAAAAATATATTTTCACAGTGAAACTTCTGATGTCCACATTTTCAACATTTTTGGGAAATCTTGGAACATTTTTTGGTGGAAAAAAGAAATGTTATAAATGTTTCTTAAGAACATTCACAAAAAAATCAACCAAAATTTTTTGTGAATGTTCTTAAAGAGAATATTAGAAGTTTTACTGATATATATGTAATCACTTTAGATATTTTTAGGATTTTTTTGGAAGATTTTTACTCATTTTTTGAAACTATTGACAATAATTTTCTTGCCAAAATTGGGGGATTTTTTAAAAAATACTTTGAAGGAAAACTTTTAAGGAATTATTGGAATTTTATTCTTGAAGGTTTTGCAAATTTTCAGAAATTTGGATAATTTTTTTGCTGACTTTTTGGGGTTTTTTTCAGACAAGGAAACAGTATTTTTTTGGTGCCTGTAAATGAGGACAGCAGGAGGGTTAAAATGCATCAATTTGACAGCAGAAATAAACATGTTTACATCTTGGTGCAGAAACATTTTGGTTTTTATTGCTAATTTTTTCATTAATGACAACTGTGCAGGGGTGACTTTTTACATAGCTTAGCCATTTCATTTGTATTATGACTTAAAGTAACAATGGCATGCAAAAGCATTTTCCCCCAAGCAAGTCCACCTCTCAGTGGCTCAAAAAGATCTAAATTGAGGTTTTGGAGTAGACTTTAACTGAGATGCCGTGGCAAGACCTTAAAAGGTCAGTTCATACTCGAAAACTACCTAATGTGGCCAAATTAAAACTATTCTGCAGAGAACAGTGAGTCAAAATCCCTCTGTAGTGATGTAAAAGGCTGATCACAAGCTGTAACAAACATTTAACTGCAGTTGTTGCTGGAGCTGCCACATTACAACTTCAGGATGGGCGACGTCATCCATCTTTATATATAGTCGATGGTCATAAAGGATAAGTTGCATGTTGGGTTTCCATGAAGCTCCAGATCATGTTCCCGTGGTCTCACAAGCCTCTATTAAAGTCTTTGAGGAACCCTGCTGCTCCCTCAGCCATCTATTTAGTGCTAATCTGAAACTGTGCTGAAACAGGAACTATTGAGACTCTAATGAAGCTCTTTAGCGGAAAGGGAAAAACTCAAGTAAAGGTAAACACCTGAGTTACTCTCTAGTATTTAGTGATTGCATAGAAATGTTTGTCTTTATAGATGGTCATCATATTAAATATTGCTCTCACTGGCCTCGGCTGGAAGCTAAAATCCCATCAAAGGCTAATATCAGCCCCACATATGAGTCTCAAACAGCTGAGGATTCTGTCCATTAGCCAACAACAGATCCAGCATGTTGGTCGTCATCAGCACAAAAGAAGGCACGGCGGAGGATCCTGTCCTGTAAATGGCTGTAACCAACCCGTTTGTGTTTACATCTGCTGCAGCCAAAGAGAGTAAACAGAGTGTGAGAAAGAGGTACAACGACCGCTATTCCAAACGCTGCACAACGAGCCAAGAAACGAGCCGATCTCCCCCCTTCTTCCTCACGCTCACCCCTCAAAACACCCCCAGAAGCCCAACGCTCTAACTCTCTTTCTGCCCGCTGCAGAAAGGGAGGAAAGTGAATGAGTCACCCGCCTCCCTCTCCATTTCTCTCCCTCTCTCTTTCTCCCCCCTTTTCTTCCCTCCCCCCTCCATCTCTTTATTGAGGCAGCTGCACCCTTTGACCTTTTACGCTTGTGGAATGTGGACCAGTGGTTGTGAGGGCCGATGGTGAAGGGAGGAGGAGGGGAGGATGGTGAATTTGGGGAGATGGAGGGAGGAGGGGAGAAGTCGCTTTTTCTCTGCTACTACAAAAGCTGTCAGGGGGAACAATAAGCATGGAGAATGGTGTGTGTCCAGGGAGGCACTGAGCCGTGTTTGTGTGCGAACTGGGCAGCGAGAGGCCATAAGAAAGAGGGAGATTAAAAAAAATAGACAAATGATGGAGATTGAAATTAGATGAGAGAACTAATGAGGAGAGGGGAAGATGATGAGATAAAGACGTACAGGAGGCCGGCCGGGTGAGAGGAGGCTGAGAATGCGAGGGAGAGGGGGGACGATTGGACAGAAGAGAGGAGAAGGGTATTTGTTTTGTCTAGCAGCACTCTTAAATACTGAACTTCCGTTGCCAAAGGAAACAGAACACAAGGCCCAGTATCGGGACATGTGTGTGTGTTGGCGTGTGTGTGGCCAGCATACCAAAGGAGGCCCGCCTCCTCCTCTTTCTCGTCCTCACTGTACCAGTGACATCAGTATGGTTAGCGCCTTACATTCACCGAGGCCTCATTAAGTTTATCTGCGTGAGTGTGTCATTGTGTGTGCGTGCCCCGCATTCAAACTCCGCACATTTCAGACTGCACACCGTGCAGCTGGCTGCGGACAAAGGTGTTCGCCGTGCTTTGTTTCAAAGATGCGGGCGAGTGTGTGTGAGTGTTTGAACAGTTGCAGGGGCGGAAGAGAGCGCGGGGGTGCTGCTAGTCGAGTGGAGACTTTGAATGTGTGTTTGTTGGGCGGGAGGGGGGGTTCAATGATAGGGTGTTTTGCTTTGAAAGCAAACTGGGGAGGGACGGCGACACACACACAGTAAAAGTATTGATTTTCTAGCCGGTGTGTGAGGTGTGGTAAGTGGTTGGTAATAGCAGGAGAAGAGTGCTGTGAAGTGGCGCAGGTTAAGAAGTTTGGCTGCTGGGCAGACTTTTTATCTCTGGGATGGGGGCAGCGTTGATGGGATGAGATGGATGGAGGTCAAAAAACACTCCAGTGTCTCTAAATGGGGAAGAGAGGTGTGAAAATCACTAAAACAGCTAAAATAAAGCATCTACAAAGGCACCGTTTATTATGCACTCACACGAAGTACATGCATGTGGGACTTTGGTGCTGGAAAAACATGGAATTTTCATGCACACACACACACAGCAAAATACATACATTGATATATTCATAGAGGATATTATGCACCAACATGCACAAGCACACTTATATACCAACACAAGCCTCCACCAAGCACTTGTGCACACTTTAACACTAAACACACGCAGGTACACAGGAGTAATGGAATATTATCTTGTTGTGCCATCAAGCACATTATGCAAAAACATGAACACATCACAAAGACACTTAAGGCGCTCTCATAATTACACAGACCTACCTGCAAATGTTATATGTACACTTACATATGTGCATGAACTGAACATATGGCGGTAACGTGTGTGCACAATTATACATGCAATCATGTTACCAAACACTGTATAGTATGCACACATAGTTTCTGTAGCAGAAGGCACATACAGGCTGAGTGAGACAACATACTTTCACATTAAGTGCGTCTAAAAATACTTTGTGTGCGTCCATCCACACTTGCGTTATCACAGCTCGTCTTTCGTGTTAAAACTATAATGCCTGAGCAGAATCAAGACGCTCTGTTCCAAAGTAGGTCCCCGATCATTTAAGTTGGCTGGAAGTGAGATGATACAAGAAGTAAGAATTGGTGACATTTGTTGTGTAATAGTTGTTCTGTGCTCGTTATGTAAGGGAGAAACTCAGTTTTAGATCTGAGAGTGTCATCGTTTTTGTTCATGGATGGGTTGTTAGTGGGCTGGAGTCTGTCCCAGCTGTCAATCACAGAAAGACACACAACCTATCGACAAGTTAGACCTTTTTTTGCATGTTTTAGGGTTGTGAGAGGGAGCTTGAACTATAAGAAAATCAATGCCACTCCAGTCAGGAAAGCCCTGGCTGGACAGCTGGTTCTTACCAGGAACCTTCTTGCTGTAAGGCATCAGCTGCTGTGTTTTCATGTAGCTGTCAAGCAAATTTGAAGCAAACTTTTGAAATGCCCATTAACTGGTTTGGGCTGTGGAGCTTTGTCAGTAGGTGGCAGTAGAGGCTACGTTACACAGCAGAGTAGAAGAAGTAGAGGTCATGAACTGGAACCAAAACCAAATGTTTGAAAAGCACCAAAAAACCTGAAAGAAGAAGGAGAACAAGATGTATCGTCTTGGACAGAAAAATGAAGGGAGGTGTTCAGATGTGTTGTTCATTTGGGTAAGATGTTCTTGTTCTTTTGGATGAGATAGTTCTGACCATGTTTTTTTTGTCTGAAGTCACTAGAAGTCAAAAAAGCTGATCAGTCATGTGGGTTAAAAGTCTGCAACATCAGTAAAAGTGTCTCCATCACAAGTCTAAAACCACCTCAAGTAGAGGAAGTTTTCTTCAAATCTGACCATTTCCATTAATTTTTTCTGACTTCAAAATGCACATTAAAATCTGTTATGGAAACATTGTGTTACATGATGTGTACTTTTGGATGTGGTGACTTCTACTACAGTCACTTCACATTTCAACAGCAGCAAACCAATTAAAGTCCCTCTCTGGTCATTGATTTAACCTCTAAAAACTCATCTTTGTGTTGCAAAGTTATGTATTTAGAGGATTTATTCTGTAAAAATAATGCCTTCTTGCCTTAAAATGGCTTAGATGTAATTCCAAATGACGCTGCACTCGCTGCAGCTCAGCTCACCAGCTCACTTACAGCTCTGCTAAAAAAGCTATTCTATGCTACACAGTGGCATGTTGTAATTTTAGAGTAATCCGGCTATAGATATTCAATCCAGAGGCCAATTTTGAAGAATAATGACAGAGAAGGCCTCATTCTGAAAGGTTTGGCTCCTTAAATTAGTTTTGTGTGAAACCCTGGAAGTTTGAATCCACGTTTTGTCATTGGTATTATTGGTGTGCTGCAGTTTTGAGGTTGAAATGTTCATCCATGACTGTTTTTTTCATGATGTCTTACAGCATGAAGACACCATATGGACATGTCAACAAGGTAAGAGAACAACACGCTGCTTTGCTCTCATGTCTTTTGGTTTTTGGTGATGGACAAGTATAGAATGATTTGATCATAAACAACCAAAGCTTTCAGACTGAAATAAGCATGTGGTTAAAAAAAAGAAGTGTAATTTGGCCTGCATTGCTTAGGGTTTGTTTTTCAGCTGCTGGCATGAAATCCAAATTGGGACTGTTGAAACGTCTACATAGATGGTGTTTCTGCTGCATTTTTTAGTTGTCTGTCTCATGGACATCTGACTGAACAGATAAGCTTCTTTTAAAATCAATCCTGCTGTCTGCACGGGTCAGATGTATAATGCGAGTAAAAAGCATATTTTTATCATTTAAGCTTATTTTAGGCCTTTTTTTTCCCAAGAGGTTGTGTATCTGGATTCTTAGCACTTTTAAAATGCACAAATGTGTGGAAATATTGGAGGACTCTTGATTTTAAAGGCTTATCCACCGCTAAAACACTGCACAGCGTTGAACAGTAGTACAAAGAAGGATTTTATCACCAGTGAATACAATCGGTGGCTGTTTTTTGTGGCCATTCTCGGTTTTTCTTATTGAAATGAATGACGTGGCTGCACTTTTCCATCCGGCCTGACAGTAGTCCCTGAGTTGCTGCACTGAGACCTCAT
Source organism: Amphiprion ocellaris (assembly GCF_022539595.1). NCBI lineage: Eukaryota > Metazoa > Chordata > Actinopteri > Pomacentridae > Amphiprion > Amphiprion ocellaris. Next base: position 6,123,867 of record NC_072788.1, read on the forward strand.
GATTGCCTTTATTGATATAAAAAATGAGCAATCACGAAGACAGCTGGAGCCGACAGAAACCTTAACGCGGCTGCCACGCTGAAGTACCTAATCATGTCGGGGCGATTTCACAGTGTTTCAGGAAAAAAAGCTTTTGTTTTCTTCACCCACACGACAATATGAATTCATCCACATTTTTATTTTTTTTTTTGGAAAAGGTCTGTTTCTTGGGAGCTGGAAAATGCCAAGCGGGTGCGTATGGAAGGCCTCATTCAACAGACCTGCTGCCAGCCGGAGTTAAACGCTGCCTATGAGCACACGGAGGAATAACATCCTTAAGACCTGTGAAATCCTTCGGCTGCTTCTGTCCTTGTTTGCCGACATGCTCGATCTATGTTTTTGTTTTTCCGTCGGATGAAACAGGTGGTCTCTGTATAGATCCTCCTCCTCCCCCACTCCTTCCTTGCTCCTCTCCTCACACACACTTCTACTCCCTTTAGGTTTTCGCCATAATAGCTAAAGGAGGCTATTCCTCCCCAATGCTTCGATGGCATCTCCCCCCCTCCACACACACACACACACACACACACACACACACACACACACACACATGCTGTCTTCTCTTTCGCCTGTCCGTCCAACAACCACCACCTCCTCCCTCAATCCACTCCCACCCCAATTACACACAACAGCTGCCAGTGTCTTTTGGAGGAAAAATGATGCGTGTCCAAAACAACCGATCTTTCCTTCTCCATCTCCTTCTGCGCCCTCACCTCCTCTAGTCTCCTCTGCTCTATCGACCAGTTGAACCTCCTCCTCCCCTCCTCCTCACCCTCTCTCCCTCCCTGCAGTTGAAGTGTGTACCACATTACATTCAGGCAGGCAGGCAGGCAGGCAGGCAGAGAACAGTGGTGATGGGAGATTTCCTGTCTGCCAGGCGTGCACATGTGAAGGTCCCGGGTTGCCTTTATCATCTCGGCTGACAGATACACTGATCGCACCGTGGCGCGCCAAACCGCAGACTCTCCCCAGCACGCACAGACAGCCAGACATGACTGGGTCATTCACGTGACGCTCATCCGAGGGGAGAATCTTCCACTGAACGAACGCATGAATTCTTTTTTTAGAAAACTCCAGCCACGAAAGGTTCCTGATTCCTCATGTCTGCTTGAGTTATGAAGGAACACACATGCAGGAAGAATGGCTTTGTTGTCACACCGACCTACCTGTAGAACCAAACTCCCCAAAGCCACTTGCAAGACTCGAGGTACAATCGAAAGACCGACAGATAAGTGAGCGTGTGTGCGTTGTTGTGCTCACCTAGGTGTTTAAAGGGTTTGTTAAGGGTCTTGTTTTATTTTGTCCTCTGCGGCAGTGCGATAGAGGGAATTTCATTATGCAAATCTATGTCTCTCTGCTGATGAGCATGCCCTCAGGCTTCTGTCTCACAGACAATGGCACTCACACTCACATGCATGCACACACAAACACTCCGTCTCCGTCACACACCCTCACGCATATAAATACTCTCATCCATGCAGTCCATGTCTCTCTCTTTTTTCTTTTTTTTAACACACACACACACACACACACACACACACTCAGCTGCACACATGCTCAGACACTCATGAAAACATGCGTGACTGTGCCACACAGACACAGTCACGCATATCATGTCTGAGACTGGAGACACGGCAGGGAAGTGGATGTGTGTATATGTGAGTGTGTATATGTGTTTGTGTGTGTGTGTGTGTGTGTGTGTGTGTGTGTGTGTGTGTGTGTGTGTGTGTGTAGTGAGGCTAGAAGGGGCTGCTTAAGGTTACAAACCATTTCCCTTATATGTATGATTGTGCTGGATACCCTCTCACACACACACAAACACAGTAGCAGCGTTTTTGTGTATTTGATGCACACACAAACACACAAAAATGCACATTTAAAAGCATCGCAAAAAATCTGTGTACCTACGCAGAGGCACAAACAACACACAAGCGCATGTGTGTTTGCCAGAAAAGGTCAAATTACACACTCAGGCACAAAAGGAGACCCCTACCCCATGTGGATGTGACCCAATGACCCTGCTGTCACACACAGTGCCCATCTGCCACAGAGAGGCACAGAGGGAGGGGACGGGGCGGGGGTGAGGTAGGGTGAGGTTGTCTTGGGGGAGGAGGGGGTAAAGCAGCGACTCGGGACAGAACGGAGCTGAAGAAAAGAATGTGTCTTCACGGTGAATTTTGAGTTCATTTTTGCACAGATGTGCCATTTGGTGCCCGGAGAAGTTTCAGTGGTTTTAGACCCTCCTCTAATTCTTTTCTCCCTGCACTACTACACCCCCCCCCCCCCCCCCCCCCTTCTTTTTCTTACCATTACAACACACACTCACACTGAAGCACACACACCTCAGGAACAAAATGTATTCCTGTTAGCCCGGGGCTGGTATATCCAGAACCTCCTGTCCGCTGTCTCCTTTAAACTGGATCCGTCTCAGGCTTCCTCTGGTAAATAAAGAAAATACTCAGGGAAGCAGGCCGACTACTGTCCTGAATGTAGAACACGAGGACCAGAGAGGGAACAAAGACGTGACAAAGAGGCACGAGAGAGTTTTGTTTTGTAATCTAAAAGCGAGATTTTTGAGCTACAAAGCGGTTAGTTTTGGAGATATGAGGTTTTCCTTGTAAATATTAATAGAAGATCAGTTCCAGGCAGAAGGAAATTTGGTTCATGGAAACTTTTTGGGTGCACAAAGCGCAGCTCCAGAACAGAAACAAAGACCGAGTGGATGACTCCACCGTGCCAGTCTGGTTATAGTTAGTTAGATATATGATCTGCAGCTACATCAAGACGTTATTGCTTTTTTATTACGTATCATATATTGGCACCCACTGCCAATATGATGGCAGTTCCTCTCTGACCACAGCTGCCCCAACAACAGCCTGTAAAACCTGCAGTAAAGTTTTATTTTCTGTGCAGGCTATGTTTCATTATTTTATTGTTCAGTTATATTTTTGGGTGAATTAATTTTTCCTTTAAATGCCGGCTATAAATAATCCACATATTGGACACATTTGGGCTGAAAATGTAAGGTTTTTCGGGATTAGAGACGATGGGGACAGACAATGGAAGAAGAGGAGGAAGAACAGGGTGAAGGGGGAAGATTCTTCCCCAGCAGAGAGGGAGGGCAGGTTGAGGAACAGGAGAGCAGGGGGGGTGCAAAGGATATCCAGAGGGGACCAACTGTAGTGGTGTCAGACGGGGGTTCTGCCAGCACACATCCTGCCAACACACCAGGAGCCAGACACACACACATGCACACACACACACACACCCTCAGGCCTGGCCCTAAGTGTGTGAACACCCCTGCCAACTGTACCCCCACCACCACGCATCCACCCCACAACACCCCGAAGACCCAATCTGGAATCGGTGACGGCTCCGATGCCAAGCTCTCCCCTGCTGCTGCTGGTCGCGCTCGTGCTTGTTTCCCCAACACAAAGCCTGAGCGCACACCGCAGAGGTTTTTCTGAAATACGTTTGATGAAGCTGCGAATCGTTGGGAGAATATTTGTATTCTTCAGAGCAAAATCAATCTGGATGTTGTGTAACGCTGAGAGCAGTAAGTTGTGAAGAGATTGTTTTCCATAAGCAAGCATTAGCCCGGAGAACCTCTGTGTGCACACCTGCAATTTATTCCCTCCCGGGGGTGAAGTGGTGGTTCAGCAGACACATGTATCGTTTACAGCTGATGTTGCACATTCTGCTCACAACCTTTGATGCATGTCATCTCCTCTTATTTCCCCCGTTTGTATCAAATGCATGAGAAATGCCTCAAACATCATTGTTGGAAATCCCATAATGCAACTGTAAACCTCTTCTCAGCCCCAACCCCCCAACTCCAAATGACACTAACCCCTAACCCTCTTAATTCCCTAATCATGTTTATGCAAATTCTATTTGTATGTAGCATGTGTATATAATGAATGCTGCTATCACCTATGGGACAGACCAGCCTTATATATATGCAGCTTTCTCTATTACAGAGAGGCTGAGAAGATTATGGAGTCTGCAGATGGAGGAAATGTGATTTTTAATTTTTAAAAAAAATGTATTTCAGACAAGCTTGGCTTTCAAATCTGATTATGTAAAGAACGTACTGTAACCTCGGGTGCTGTGTAGATTCATATTTAAAGATTGAGTTCGGCAAGAAAAGTCATAGTTGAAGTGATTTAGGTAATGCTGATCAAATGACGGGTGAAATATTTCACAAAAATCTCAAAAGGGTGGCCTGAAAAATAGGTGAGGCTTTGCATTTTTAAAGACCAGGCAACAATCTACAGATACTAGATACTAGCGGCTATGCTAATGTTCCTCACTGTGATGGACAAAGCGATGGGATGTATGAGATATTTCTCATACTTTTACATCCTGACCGATCCAGTCTCCATGTCACTCATGATTTATATGTATTTAACCCTCATGTTGTCCTGCGGGTCAAAATTGACCCGTTTTAAAGTCTGAAAATGTGGAAATATATACATATTTTCACAGTGAAACTTCTGATGTCCACATTTCCAATATCCTTGGGAAATTTTGGAACTTTTTTTTGTGGAAAAATTTTTTTTCTTTAAGAACAGTTACAAAAAAATCAACCAAAAGAGTGTGAACTGTTGTTTGAGACAATTACTATGGCATTTTTTCCATAACTTAAGTTGAAATAGTTTTCTTGTTTTGCACAGACAGTGTTTCCATTTGGAAAGCCTTGTTGCATTTGAGAATGCATACCTAAAATTAGTCAAATAGACCACATATGTCAGTATCCGTATTGGTTGATGTTGGAATCGGAAACTGAGAGTTGGACAATATCGGCATATCTGTTATTGGCAAAAAAGACAATATTGGACATCCCTAACTGAAAGTGTTTATCTTCGTGTGCTAAAATTTGCTAATTAGTGCTAAATATAAAGTACAGCTGAGTCTGATTAGCATGCCATTAGCTTTGCAGGTATTTGACCATAAGCCAAAAATATTGGGGTGAAAATTCAGGGAATTGCCAAAGTGAAAAGGATCTAGTGATTATGAATGTCTGCTCTAAATTCATTCAAGAGTTGTTGTGATGTTGGAGTCTTGACCAAAGTGGTGAATCAACAAGCAGACATGAACTGCCATTTATAGAGCCATGCCACTAGTAAGATGAAAACAAGAATAAATAATGTTTGATTGTAAGATTGTAATATCAGGTAACATTTTAACAGAAACAGGTCTTCAGTTTAGCCCTGTGAACTCTATTTGTTTTTCACTGCAATATGAAGTCTTGCATCTCTATAGAAACAACACAACTGTAACTAGAAGGAGAATTTTTTTTCCCAAAGTTCCCACGGTTGTTTCTGATATTGTGAAAAAAATCTCCAAATATAAGAGATAGGCAATTTAACTCTGTTTTTCACACCACTCTGCACATCAGCTCAAGGTATTTCACCATGCTAAATGCATTTTCCAACTTTATGCTCCTCTATATTCTGTTTTTTGAAGCATGCCACTTTTATTTTATTGATCAAGTGCATTTCTTTTCCTCTCATGGTCTCTAATTTGTTCCCATACTTGCCTCCTATCTGCTACACAGCCTGCAGTTCACCCAAGAATGTTAGTTAGTTGTGCCAGAATTTTTTATTGTTACAGGATTTGGTTAGCACTAACAGTAGATGAGAAATGCAGAATGAAGTTTTCAGCCCGTTTTCGGCTATTTTGGTGGCACAGTGTCAGCGCTGCAGTAATTAGTGAGCAAGAAGCCTCCAGGTTCAAACCTGCTGCTCGATTGGAGGCTTTTCTTTGTGGATTGAGTTGCTCTCACAGGACCGATGTGGGCTTTCTCCAGGTGCTCCTGATTTCTCCCACAGTCCTAAGACATCTGCATCGGGTTAATTGGTGACTCCAAACTGAGTGAGTGTGTCTTTTTGTGTTAAACCTGGGATGAACTTGTCCAGGGTGTATCCCACGTCTCACTGGGGCTTTCTCCAGCCAAACCACACTGGATGTATGGATGGATGAAAGCCTTAAAATTGATTTCTAAATACTCACTTAGAATGCTTGAATTGCTTGTGGTTGTGAGTCTATATCAAACAAACAGGTTTTGTTTAATCTAGTTGTTTTTGACGGATCTTTTTTTACATGTTTTGGTTTGTCATATGCTGGGCTGTATCTATTCATCTGGTGGTCAACCATACTGGATGCAATGTACTGAGTAGCAGCAGATCAAACAGGAGTTCATGATTATGGATGATTATGTTGACAGTATTGTTCTTCTCTCCGCTTAAGATGTATACACCGACATGTCTTAACGGCAAGACAAACAAAACCTTAATCACTGCGACTCCGAAGCCAACGCCGGAGCAGGCATCCTACAATCCGCTAAACAAACTCCATCCCTTTCGCCTGTAAACGATTTCCTATCATAAACACATGTTGGAGATGAATCACTCTTTAGTTCAACTCTCAGAGAGGACATTTCAGACAAGTTCCCCCTCCTGTTTTCCATTTGGCTGTTTAATTGTCTCAGCGCTGTCAACAGACTATCAAGGTAATTAGCCATGACTGCACAACAACACAATCAGACAGACAGGAATGAACTGCAGCCTCTGAACACGATACTTGGAGAGGGAATGGGGTGGGAACGGCTTAATGCACGTACATGCGCACATCCGGGCGCTCGTATGCACCGGCACACCAGAGCCTCGCCGTGCACAGTCATTACCGTGCCCTGAGTACATAGTTCCATGCCACACATTATATTTCCTCCACCAACCATAACCCTCCACCCACCTCCTCCTTAATCCTTCTACCTCTTACAACTCTCTCCCTCTCGCACACACACAGTTACAAAACCAAAACCTCATTTCCTCTGCCCCTCCAGCTATAGGAGCAGTGTTAATTGCGAGAAGGTGGGGAGCGAGCATGGGTGTGTGTGTGTGTGTGTGTGGAACATGAGCTTTATAGGTGTGTGTATGTCGCCACCACTGTATGCTTTCCTATAAGTGTGTGTTTCTTTTAAGTGTGTAGGCAGTGCCTCCTCCTCTGCCAGTCTGGGCAGAGCTCCAGGGTTTTCCTGCACCACCTGGGCATCTGTGACTCCTAGTGCCTGTCACTGGGTACCGTCCCAGCTGGAGTGTGTTGTTTCTGAGCGCATACATGTTTGTGTTTGTGTGCGAGTCGAGGAGCCAGCCAGCAGCAAACGCCATTGTCTTATCCTCTTCAAGCCGTGGGGGCCCGAACACAAACACACACACTTAGAGTGTACATCTGGTTCCCACCTCCGCCTTCTTCAGTGGAGTGGATCCTTCCCTTTGAAAAACATTACCATTAAAAATAGATACGAGGAATTAGAGGGGAGGGAGGGGGGTGATTCGATTAAACAGCCACCATTAAGTAGCCAATGAAGCTCTCTGTGCCCACTTGCTTAGACTATACATACACCATTAGTTGTTCAGGCCACGGTGGACTTAAAAGTACCCCGACTCAAAGGTCATCTCCTTCCATTGAGCAGAGCTAATATTAGATTAGCTCTATTGCACTATGTGAAGTAACAAAAAAGAAAAAGAGAAACAAAGAAAGGGCATTCCAGAGAGATAAAGGAAGAGATTATATTGGCTTTGAGGTGGCTGTTGTCTCTGCTCTATTGGAACACAACTGAATTTGCAGCGATGATTTATGTTGCTGAGAGAACATTGTGGTTAAAGAAACTGTAACAATAAGCAATGTGAGGGAAGGTAAACCCTGCAAAACCTAGTTCGTCTCCCATTACAGTTGCAGATATGGAATGTAATGGCATATTTTTTGCAAATGTCCCCACTGTGGGACTAATAACGGGTTATCTTATCTTATATTATTATTATATTTTGATTGATTTGCTGTGATTTATTATATTTATTAAGCTACAAAGCATTCACCCTCTGGTTCCAAAACCTGTGATGTTGTCTTTTTTTTTTTTTTAATCATGAAAATTACACCATTTGACATAACAGAGAACGGTTAAAAAAGAAAAAATCCCCAAATATGCAGCTTTCCAATCGTCATTGAATGTATCATGTGTAATATATGGTTCCATCAGGAAAATTACCCAAATCTGAGCCTAAAAGCAATTTATTGTATTTTAGCATTCATTTAAAAATCTGCCGGAATTAAACAAAAAATTCTTCAGCACAGCCAAATAATCAGTGACGACTAACAGTTACGTGGGAAAAACTCAAAGACTGTTCGCAGAAACCACAGTCCGTGTTTGAACAAGCAGAGAGGAGACAAGTATGGAAACAAATTAGAGTGATTGAGAACAAAGGGAAACGTATTTGAGGATTAAACTGAATGAAACGTGGCTCAAAAAGGGTTTAGAGAGGAACAAATTGTCAGCGAGTTGTTGAAAGATACCTTCTGCATGGTGAAATGTCTTTTTGAGCAGAGTTGTGTGAAAACCGTATAACTGGCAGAGGTTGTAAAAATTTAAATAGCAAGCCACCAACTTTTCCTTGTATTGGTTACACCTGTGGGCACTTGGACAAATGTTGATCCAGGTTTTTTCAATTTTTGTCAAATAAACAAAGAAATTTCACTTTTCAAAGCAAAAAGAAAAACATCCAGAAACTGCACTGATGTTAAAGTGGAGCAGAAAAAAAAAAAATTAGTTGAAACTGTATATTTTAGCCTCATTATTCCCAATTAAATTGTCGTTGATGAGCCCTTTTTATTTACCACTACATTAATGGGAAGGAGTAATAAAGTTAAGCTGAAAGAGACACTAAAGTTAATGTTTAGAATAAGGTAACAGAGTTAAGAGACAATGGAGCTCATACATTATAGACCGCTAATACTGCTGTCAACAGACTCGGGTATTAGTGACAAAATTAATGGCAACAACAACAAAGAGGGCAGAAGAGAAACAAAAGTGCAATAAAATAATGTCCTTGCTGCTCTCTGTTGGCCAAACCGCCCTCAGAATGATACATTTTCTCCTGGTGATTATGGGAAAGTGTGCCGAAGCTTTGGCTGTGAAAACAATTTTAAGAGCATTCACGTAGGGGTCAGCAGATCGCTGTTTACAGAAACACTTCAGGGCTGAAACAATACACTCAACCCTGATACAATAATGCTTCTGGCCTCGGGCCCCGCAAACACACACACACATAAACACATACAAACAGGCACTTCTATGTACCCTGCCTGCTGTCGCCCCAAGGTTGAAACTCTAAACCTAATCACTGGGTTCTCAGTGGAGGCAACACTCCTGCACTCAGCCAACCTAATCTTGCCACACTTTTCTTTCTTGAGTGTGCGGGGAGTTGTGTTTGTGTGGATGCTTGCATTTACGCAGATGCCTTGCACCTTTGCTTACGCGGTAAAGGTTCGTGTCCCACTTCTGTGTGCAGATATTGGTGTTTTATTCGTGTTTTGTCATCACTGAATACTCTTAAACAAGAGCGAAACAGGCAGACGTACAAATTAACCCACATAAACAGTTTGAATAAGGTTTATATAAAGTTTTAGAGTCTATTACAGTATCATAAAATCACTCAAATATACAGTGGCTATAAAAAGTATTCACCCCCGTTAGAAGTCTTCTCCTTTTATTGCTTTTCAATATTGAATCATGGTCAATTTAATTTGGATTTTTGACCAGAATTGACCCACAAAAAGACTCTTTCATGCCAAAGTGAAAACAGACTTCCACAAAGGAATGTCAATTAATTAAACTTATAAAACGTTGGACTGGCTCAGTCAGAGCCTCAGAACCTCAATCCAATTGAGAATTTGTGGCTGGACTTGAAACGAGCTGCTCAATCATGATTCCCGTGCAACTTGACAGCGCTTTAGCAGTTTTGCAAAGAACAGGGTACAATTGCAGTGTCCAGATGTGCAAAACTGATGGAAATCTATCCACGCAGGACAACGAAGCAGGGCCAATCTGAGTGAGTCATATTATGTGCATCTGAATGCCTCCAAGTCATGTAAAGTTGCTTTGAATTCATTTTGGAGATCAGCTCTTTAAGCTTCAGGCAATTTTGAAACTGATTCCATGATCTAGGAACTGTAGAACTGTAGGGTAGCAGCATCAAAGTAAACTACTGGATGGGGTGTTGATATCCTGTTTGTAATGTGTTTTCTTTTGAGTAAAACGTGCAGTGTATGTGTCTGTATCTGTGGCTATGCGGTAAATGTGGGCTGGGCTGGAATCAAGGCCTCCCTGGGATGTAGCAATGGGTGGAATGTGCCCCTATATTTGATTTTTAAAAAATCATATTTAAAAGAGTTTCATTATTAAACAAACTACATGACAAATTTGGAGACATAATTGTTTTTTAAGTAAAATATGTTTGTGATGATAGTAGTGAAATATTTGAATATTACACATGTGCACCCAGGGTACCATAAATAACAAAAATAACAAATTTTCATCAATTTCAGTGAATTTTCTTTGTCTTCGTGCATGCTGAATTTTCTTCTATATTCAGACAACTTCACAAAGAAAATAAAAACTTCAAATTTAATCAGGAAAATGTCCTTATCCTGGAATTGGATACTATAAACTGTTTTGTTTAACTTCCTGATTGTTTGGGGTTCGCCAATCAGAAGGTGAGGGGTCAATACCAGGAACAAAAATGCTTCTTGTAGCAAAAATATGTTTGCAGTTCTTACTGAAATCAGGCATAACATTAGGATGATTAGCACTACTTTCGTACTGTTTCTAATATTTAGGCTCTATGTGTTTGGTAGGTCTGACCTTGTTTAGACAGTGATTAATATGAATTACAGATGCATTCCATACATAAAGCAAAGAAATGATCCCTTCTGATAATAATCTCTTAAAAATATAACCCTCATGGATCAAATTAAGTAGTCCTGATGAATTAATAACATTTCAGTCTCAATGTAGGAGCCGCAAGCAGGTGTAAAACTGCATTATATGACTTGAATTGGTCCTTGAAAGCTACTTCAACTGATAGAAACAACTGGATCGGTTCGAATCTCAGGCACAGAGCAGGTAAAATAATACACAGACATAAGGATAATCGGCCCATGGATGGCAATTAGCTATTGGCAGGCGATCACTTTTTTTGGCACGACACCATTTATATGAGGAAACATTGCACCAGAGTTCGACCATGAGTTCAGTAAAGAAAGAAATGGGGTAAATGTTTCACAGTGGCACAAAGTGCAGCTAAAGCACTGATTGATGCTGCTTGAGGAACTTCCCTGCTTCAAATTTCTACAAAACACCACGTCTAAAAGGTAAAATAATGATTTTATTACCATCATTTGGACTGTTGTGTTCCTGAACCACATTATCGACTTGTTCAGTGATGCCAGGCTACTTATGACTTGTGGGTATTTGTGTCTTTTGAGGCATTTTTTTTTTTTTTTTGCCATCTCTACTCTGCTGCTTTCTTTCCCTCTCAGAAACTGCATGCTTGGAGGACTGCTGTTGACAGTCAGATGCTGTTTGAGTGTTTGTCACTCTGCAGAGGGATCAATTAATCATGTGCTTTGTTGTTTTTCTGCCACGTTCCCAATATACGTTTGTGCAAGTTTCTGATTGTCTGCTGTATACTTTATTTCATCATCTTAGCTGCTGTTTACATGTCTTGTTACCATAATGTCTCAGGTCCACCCAGAAGCTTTAACATATGCTCACATAGGATTTCTGTCATCCTGTTGGCATGACATTTCTCATATGAAGGAGTTGTAAAGTAGCATTTCATGGTGCAGGAAGGACCTGAATAATGAGTCAAACCCAGGGGCCCCAGCAATACCAGCCCCGCCTCTACTGTGTGGGTTTCGTTGTGTATATAAATGCACTGTAGCCTTGGGAGGACAGTTCAAAATTACTTTTTTCTATGAACTAACTGTATGCTTTACAATGCATACATGCCATAAATGCACGTATTCTCCATCTTTCTGCTTGCATATGTCCTTGTATGCCTGGCAGCACATCTTCAAGTGTATCTTTGAGCGAGCAGCAGTGTGCACATGTCTATGCTTTAATATACAGTGTGAGCGTAATAGGTTTGGGGAGTCAGCGGGGGTCCCTGGAGTCTGATTAGTGGACCCTACCAAATGTCATTAGGGTGTAATGAAAAAGCAGCCCGGGTACTAATGCATAATAAAGCGAATGGTCTGTTACATTACCACAGCATCCAGACTACGCCTATTGGCACATCGGCTCTTCACTGGTTTTAATATATATGTGCATGTGCAGCCACCTTGAATCAAATATCTGAGGAAAAGATGACGGAAACAAAGTTAATGCTGACAGTATGCCAACATGAGTGTGTATATATATATATATATATATATATATATATATATATATATATATATATATATATATGTGACAGAGAGAAGGGAAAGACTGAGTAAAAGATCTCATGTGTGCATAGATGTGTTTAATATATTTTTTGTGCAAATAAAGGTACACACTGGCACTGAGAGCATTCAAATATATAGTGAATGTATGTATTGTCTAAAGGTATATGCAAGTTTACTTTGTCTGTGTGTGTATGTGCATCGGCGTGGATGTGTGTCTGTTTATTGGCTCTGTGACTCCATCTGCATTTTCCTGGAGTAATATCAGTAGCAGAGCCAAAGGAAGTGCTTTCATTCAGTGGTTGATACAGTAATCACAGCGAGGGAGAAGTAATAACTGTCGACTACGCCACCATTTAACTACTGTGGCCTTGACTTCAGTATTGACTGCATTAGAAGCGTTGCGTTTGGCTTCGTTATGCGCTTGTGTGTGTCTTTGTGTGTGTGTGTGTGTGTGTGTGTGTGTGTGTGTGTGTGCGTGCGTGCGTGCGTGCGTGTGTGCGTGTGTGAAATGGCCTTATGAGTCGTTCTGTGGAGTGCAGCGACTGGTTGCTTATTGTGCCAGCTGTTAAATGTAAGAAGCCTATAAAAAAAAAAGAGAGAAGCCCTGTCACTCTGAAACGTTAAAACGGCTGTCTGTCTTCCTTTTCCTTGACAGGGACCACAGTGAAGGGCAAACGAGGCTGCGTATGTAATCCATTCCCCCTCTCTCTCTTGCCCGCTCTGTCTGTCACAGCATCATCTTCTTCTTTGTAAGTCCCAGAATGATTGAATATTTACTCTCATTTAATGTTACTGTCCAAAAGACAACAGGCAGCTGAGGCACATATACACAAACACACACATCTACACACAGCCTAGTCTACCCATTTAATTAAGCACTCTATGAATAATTCAGTTTGAGCCTCTGGGCTGAAGATAATTATAACGATCAGGATAATAATGTTTATTTTGCTTTTTATTGTATTAAGACATCAATATCTCTGCAGTGCAGTGTGGACAGTTTGCAGCTACACTTCTAACGCCTGAAGCACCACCTCTAATATCCAAGTAGCCGAGTGTCTATCTTTATGCCAGATGACTTGAAAAACTCTGTTTGGAAAGAATGAATCATTCAAGAATGACTGGAGTGATTTTGAAGGCCTGTGCAGTTGCATAGAAAAAGACAAAATATTTTAATAAATAGCTGAATAATCAACATTTTGCTGTGCACACGAGGAGCCTGCATGTCAGAAATACTCCATGTAAGTAAAGTAAAACACACAAACAAAAGTCTGTGTTTCCAAGAAGTCTTGAATTAGAGAAAATTATGTTCTATCAGGCACACTTGAAAATGAGAACCATGCAAGTTTTCTTTCTGTTTCAAGCAGCAAAATCACTTGTGACACAACACAAATCATATATCGTGCAGCCCTATTTTAATAGCATCACTTCTGATCACGCTCCATGTTCAGCTCTGTGCAGGTCTCACGAGGCTCGCTAGTCTGTGGTCGCCTTTCAATGTAGCAATTAAAAGCATACAAAAAACTTGCCTGCATGAACAGACCTCAAATATGTTCCCTCCCTGGCTCATAAACAGACTATCATATCCCTGGATAATGGAGCCCCTTCACACTTCATCACTCTCCATGTTGGGCTCTGTGCAGGTCTCCCGAGGCATGCTAGTCTGCGGCTGCCTGGGGCTCTTGTTAGCCCTGTTTGTACCTGCAGAACTCCTCTGGTGGAAGCTGTTTGGTCCTAGAAACCTTAACTTCAGCACAGTGTGACAGTGTTATACTTGAACTTAGACTGACTTTATTAATCCCCGGAGAGAAATTAAGTAGTACTCAGGTGCTACTCCATGCACCTCTAGTTACTCAATATTTCCAAAAACATTTGCCTACGTACTTCAAGCTGAGGTCATTCCTTTATTCATACTAATGTGTGTAAATGTATTTATTTTTGTGTGTTTTAAATTGTTGTGGTTGAATTAAAATCATAACTAAAATAAAGTGTAAAATAGTAAAAACAACCATTTTTTTCTTCTGATCTTGATTTAAAATAGGTCATTCAAAATGATCGATAATGATATCCACAATATCCACTGAAATGAACTATATGGCTTAGCTCTGGATTGATATCAATAGTCCCAGATGTCGCTGGTACAGTCCCAGCTCTGTACTTTCCCACCTGTAACCTTGAGAACTGCGACTGTTCTCATCCCAGGCAGAAATATCAGTGGCCATAATCCTCAGTTTAGCAGATCAATAATATATAATGTGATTACAGTTGAGCTCACTGGGCACAGCAGCTGTTCTCCATCCTATGTGGCTTCTATCAAGTTCTGTTTAGTCAATGATTGTCTATTCTTTGCTGGGCATATGGAATCAGCAGTCTATTCGCTGTCACTGTATAGTCATTGATTAACCCCAGCAACAGATGTGGGAACAGTGATTGTGCTGTATTGTTGGTCTGCACTCGGGCATATTGCAACACACTGGGTAGTCTTTTCCAAATGGTTGCAATTTGCTATTCTTTCTGGAGATTATTGTAAATCTTTTCCTTCTTTATTCTGCAGCCGGGAGGTTGGGAGAAATAGATTGACATCAAACTGAGTCATGAGCTAAATTTGCTCTTGATTTGTGTTTAGTCTTCTGTCAGCTGGCATTGTGCATTATTTCCTTCATCACCTCTGTCATATCTCGCTGATGTTAAAATTGCAATCGTCTTCACTCTGTCTCATAGATTTGCTGTCAACATCACAGCTATCTGTCTATCCATCCTACTTTTCTATCCATAACACATTCACATCTATCATCAACCATCGCCCCTGTACACACACATTTATTCTATTAGGCCTTGAGATTCTCAAAGTCTACCATTGATCCTTCTCTCTGCCACCCCCAAAG
The DNA here is from genome assembly GCF_022539595.1 of Amphiprion ocellaris. NCBI lineage: Eukaryota > Metazoa > Chordata > Actinopteri > Pomacentridae > Amphiprion > Amphiprion ocellaris. Next base: position 6,139,079 of record NC_072788.1, read on the forward strand.
CTCCAGGGTGCCTGTGCAGACTTCCAGCCTTTCTGAGAGGCCTTGCCCAGTGACGACTTCTCCCTCTGGGCTTCGGCGGCGGGGAAAAGTCCATCTGCAGAGCCGGGACCAACTGGAGTTAACCCATCAGTCACTGCAGCTGATGGATTGCCCAGACAGACAGGGAGGTTGTCAGGGTACATGTAGACACACAAAGACACACACGAGGCAAACTGAACAACAGATAGACAGACTGTGTGTGTGTGTGTGTGTGTGTGTGTATGTGCGTGTGTGTGTGTGTGTGTGTGTGTGTGTGTGTGTGTGTGTGTGTGTGTGTGTGTGTGTGTGTGTGTGTGTGTGTGTGTGTGTGTGTGTGTGTGTGTGTGTGTGTGCGCGCTGTAAGTCTACGAAACTTGAGAAACTTTCAAGTGCCTCTTGTGTCCCCTCAGCATCCACCTCATTTGATTAGTAGCCTTAAGGGGGCCTGTGGATCAATAACCGACTTTGGTAGCCCCCTTCAGCTCTGCACACTCAAACACACTCGAGCACACACACATACACACATGCACACATGCACACACACATGCTCAGAGCTCTGCAGCAGTTCATTTGGGCCAAGCCGTCAATCATCAAAGTGTGGACAGGTCCAGTCTGGCCTTGCCTATCTAGGACGCTGGAGGGGGCTTATGTTCTTGTGTGTGTGTGTGTGTTTATGTGGATGAGATATTATGTGTCTGCTCGGCCCATCTGTCTCGTGCACATGTGTGAACTCCACTTAGTTCACATTCCTTGTTAGAAATGCTAATAAAGGCGCACCAATATGGGCAGATGCCAGTAATCCTGCAACCAAACAGACTTTTTTTGCCCTTTAAGAGTCATTTAATGGGTGTGGTCGCTTAAGAAACATCATTATTTGACTTGTAGGTCAACCACTGGGAAACCTGCACACACAAACACGCAGGCCGACTGATGCCGCTGCCCATTTCAACCTCGCTATCAGGTTAACCGCTGTGCTCAAGGGCACTTTGACATTAATTGTAGAGGGAAGTTGGAGTGTTTTATCATTCAGATTTTCCCATGTGGTCCTGTAATTGGAACGGCTGGAACAAAAGAACCATTAGGCAACCACCTGCAGCTTTATAAAGTGGATAAAAGACATTAAATAATGAAAACAGCAGCTTTATGCAGGTCGCGTGTTCAAATAAACACAACAAAGGCTAGTGTTTTAATTATCCCACCAGTTATATGTCCACTTTTGAATGAGTTCAAAAAGTAAAAATATTTTAACAGTAATAAATAATTCAGGCGAGTTTTGCGACAGGTCAGATTTGGAAAATCGCTTTAAAGCACAAATCGGGAAAATCAAAAAATAGAAAATTTCCTCTTCCACTGTTTCACTACCAGCATTAACTCCATAGTGACTTAATGTGCTAGAATTTATCACATTTCACCATCAAAGGCTACAAGGTTGTCACTGCCTTTTTGTCCTTCTTTTTACTCCTCAAAAGTTAAGGATGACCCAGATTTTATTGTTTATTACTAGTACTTAAATTTGATTGCAGAATGTGCAATACTTAGATGCTGCTCCTTATTTTCTTATTTCATGTTTGTTATTATTACTTCATTTAACTTAACACAGCACAGCTTTTGTGAAAGGATCAGTGTACTAACAGCTGAATAACATACCAGATGCTATGTAGAATTTGGCAGACTCAAATCAAATATGTCCATTGTAATAAACATTTAGCCATTTTAGTTTATAGCCCTCCTGTGGCTTAACATTTCAACACTGTTCGCCTACTTGTAATGAATTTAAGTTGTGATGAAAGATTCCACATGAAGTGGGGGTGGGACAAAATATCTAAAGGATCACAAAGATTAGAAATCCACTTTGTGACTCGTTGTGGTGACAATTATTAAATGAATCGGGGTCAACACAAGTTAACTAACGTGTGGTGAAGAAGAAACTCAAAGCTAATCAGAAAGCTAATTATTTAACTCACACATAATTAATATTGAATCATAATGATGCTGCACCCACATACTGACACCATAGTGTGGTGAATAAATACTGCTTTTTACCTTTTTTCCTCTTCACCTTCACATATACTGTGATGTATTGTAGATATATGTCTTGCAATGTATCACAGAATTGCTGTATTGTGATATGGGGGATTGAGCGATACAATTTCTGTCAGGACTTGTATTGATTATTAATAATCAGTGAGATCAATAACCAATATATATATTTGTGATGAAAGTGAAAAACACAAAACTTTGCTGGATGCCTATTTTCAATTATGTTTCACATTTGTTTGATGAAAAATCTATAACTTTTTAAAGTTTATCTGTTCGTGTTGATTGGCTGCTACTTGTTGCAGGCAACCAATCAGGTAGTGCTGTGGGCGGGACTTGGATTAATTGAGACCACTGAATGGTGACTACAAATAAGAATGAGCAAAAGTAGCACATTTTTTTCAATTGTGGTTATTTGGTTTATTTTGTGATTTTATCAGGAGCTATTTTAAAAATACAAAAATAGCAATAAATTAAACAATGCTGAATATCGGTTCTGATTATTTGCCAGACTGATAGTTGTTCAAACCCTGCATGAATCGCTATCATGTGCAAGTATCATGATAGTAACTTATCCTAAGTTACTCTGATTCCCACCGCTAATCAAAACTTAAGGAGGTAAATGTTCAGCAAAGCCAAAACCAAGAAAAATCCTATTTCTGAAGACTGATTATCATGATACTTTTGACCACGACGTCAAAGATTTCATTAGACGCAGGCTTTAAAATCAGACTGAAAGGTACAAATTCATCCTGACTGAAGCTGACCTCAGGCTGAAGCATGTCACAGGGGGGTCAGTGCTCGGTCCTAATGGTCACTTTGGTGCTCTGCGTTGGCCTGGTTGTCCGAGTTAAATGGGAACAGAGTGTTCGACAGGCAGCATGTCCGCCTACGGGCCTTTTCCACCGGCCACCTTGTCGCCGCCACCACAACTGGACTAACCCAATGCATTCAATTTCACAGACAGACACGAGCTTAAACTCACATTGTCACCTTCCCTTGGGGGCCGCCGAAACTCGGCCCACCGCCCACTCCGCTGTCACTCACTTGTAGCTCCGCCCATCCACTCTAACTGCCCACACACATAAACGCAGTCATTGGCCGCCCACACGTGCCAGTTAACCTCCTAATGAGGCGGCACGGGTCGTGTTGTGTTCGACTGCCCACCCCCCCAGGGAAGGCCGACCTGTCTGCATGTTGGTTTTATTCGCGCCCACGCTGACTGCCTGATGGACTGCTCCACCTAATTGAGTGACTAAATTACTGACTGACCGTCTGGATGACTGACTGGATAAACATGTAGCATGCTGGGATAGCGTGGGCGTGGGAACTTTAAGCGAAGCTTATGGGCGTAGACTGGCGTGGGAAGGAGGAGATGGCAGTATAGCTGAGAAAGACTTGGTCAGAGCAGAGAATCACTTAAATATTGTAATATTTATATGTGGACTCATGGAATATTGAAATGATTACTGGTATCTTGTGGCTATTTTCTCCTAATAATGTTTCCTCTGAGGGTTGTGCAGTTTTGCTGTAGGACAACTGTGAAATTGGACAATTTATTCTGTTCAATTTTAAAAGGTTGTTTTTTTTTTGTTTTCAGGAAAAAAAATCAATCATACTTCCATGGCCACAAAACCCAAAGAAGTGGGCTTTACACCATTTCTGTGGTCTTTACTCACCACAGAAGTGTTGACAGACTCAATGTTTTTCTACTCCTCTGCCTTAAGTGTGATAGTGAGCACATTGTCAACAGAATGTAATAGAAGTGTGTGGGAGAAACAGTTTATTCACTTAATTTTCCTCACTTTAGACACGTTACGCCACCTTCCGTTCTCACGCTATCAGAATAATGGTACCCAGGTCGAGGAGAAACAATTAAAACCGAACCTTTATTGTTTTCTATGCACAAAACTGATATCACAGTTCCAATTGATATGCATCACCTATCTGGCTTTTGAGTGAGTGTATGGTGTCATGCGCTTCTGTGTGTGAGACTGTGTGTGTGACTCATGCCAGTCCGTCGGTGATGATCATCAGTTGTGAGCGTGGCAGCAGCCCGAACACTTGACTGCACAACTGTTAATTTCTCTCTCAGTGAATAAATTAATAGTTCATAAATAAGCGAATAAATTAAAGAATGGATGGGAGGAGAGAATGGGAGGAGAGGAATGGGGGCAGGAAAAACTTTCTCATCAGAAAAATTTAATTTCTCACTCCGACACCCACGAGAACGGGGGGAGGGAGGCTCGGGTGGCGGGTAATGGATGCAAGTGTGTGTGTGTGTGTGTGTGTGTGTGTGTGTGTCTGCAAAAGGGATTCATTTTCAGCTTTTCTATCACACTCTTCTGAGCACTGACATGTTTGCGTGTTTTTTTTCCCTTCTTTTCCTGAGATCCACATTTGACAAACATCTGTGCCTATTATTGAACACACACGTATAGCTGCCTGACACAGAAGGCTCTTCACTCACTATGATGAACCATGATGCCGGTGCTGGTGCAGTTTTAATTCAGTTTACTGATGTGTCGATAACAATAAGTCAATATGACCTTTAAACTTGCGCAGCCACACCTCTGTTTCACCTTACAGACATCAGGAGAATGTCAAGCAGAAGAGCTGCTAGACGATAGTGGGGAGAAAAGGTGGAGCTCAGCTGTCATATATCCCAGCAGAAAGCCAGTCTCCTTGTAAAGCTCATTAAATTTGACTTCAAAACAACATATATGTGTTATGTTAGTCCGAAATGTCATAGCTTCTGATTATGATGGATGATAACATGAAAATATTGATGTGCGGCTTCATTCAAATCATTATCACGGCCATTTCATGCTTTCTGTGTTCATGTGTGCTGACTTGTATGTTTTTTTAAAACAGAGAGCAGACCAGGATGCAATTTTATTCATACTACAATGGATATGTGTCGGCCTGCTATGCGGATGGTCGTCTTGCCCCTCATTTCAAACACAGAAAAACGCACAGGGATAAAACACCTGGTTACAGATTGTACTGTCAGACCATGTTTATGTGATTATTCCTGCACTGTGTAGAGCACAGTGGGTGGACATAACACGGGATATCCTGAGATTTTAGGACCTTTAACTGTGTTTGGGCTTCGTCAAAGCAAAGTATGTACATATCAAAGCATCCCTGAAGTCTGGAGAAACAACTTGTACAGTCTCTCCTCATAAGAAACAATAGTTTTAAGCACCTCTTGTTTTCCTGGCACATGCACAGTAGGCTTGCATCGTGAACGCAGTCACAAATTAATGTACATATGTCTGCATAGGAGTTTGCATGGACTCTTGTGAATGTGGGTGGACAATGGAATTTACATCTTTCATAACCCATCCACATAGATTTTTAGCATCACTAAAACAGCATATAGGAGTGTTTCCAGTGTAAAAGAGTGACCTGGGTTCACACAAGAAGATCTGAGGGGTGCTCGTGCAGAAGTCACACAAGATGACCCAGGACATCCCAGGTGTGGTCGTCAGTTTTTCTGTAGTACTATGCTAATTTTGTTTATACATTGCTTTCATGTGTATATCACTTAAGTTCTTATATTTTTAAATCTTAAAACATTAGCCGGCATAATTACAACTATTGTGAATTGTTTATTGGCATTCAAGTTATGCATATTTTCCTGAAGTTGTTGAACTTTCCTCTGTTTGAGTTGAATTTGAACCTTTGTACATTGGGTAGCCAGGTGTCAATTTCTAAGTATCAGCCAATCAGCGATGAGCTGGGGGACGACATTGTAACCAATCAGATTCTTCAAAGGGCGGGACAAAACGACGGACCGAAGGAGTCAAAGGTGAGAAATAGAAAGATGCTAATCGCTGTTAGCAAGGTAATTAAACAGTTAAATGATTATATTTTATCGAGTTTTAAAGGTGGTAGTTTTACAAAAGTGCGTACCATGTTAAATTTGGAGACTGAGGCGTGTTTGGGGGATTTTCAGTCGGCATTGTTCCTAAATTAGCACAAAAGTGTCGACGGTTGTTAGCTAACTAGCTGCTAAAACAAAGTGCCTACACGTAGGAAGCGCTTTGGCTTGTCAAGTTTCTGAGTGAGTATGGATTACAAAACTGCAGCCTTATGAACATTCATGGTTAAAATACAGGGCGTTTATTAGAGCTTGTGAATTTTATTGACAGTGGACTGCAGTGGGGACGCTCTGGAGAAACGCACTAATCATCAGGAAGGTTTTGAACTGACTGCATTTCCACTGAACTGTGAGTACAGATAACGTTCCTCCTGAGGTTTTCAAATGAGCTCCAATGTATATGGTACCATAAACTAAGGAAGCAAAGCCCTAGGTGTTGTTTTCACTATATTTTATTGGGGTTGTTAAATGCATATCGCTATATGTGTTTTGACGTGTGTTCATATTTTCTATGTAATTCATGTGATGGTTAAAAGTGAGGGTTGTAGCTTTATTAAGTGTGATGCATACAAATTAAAGCTCCCAATAACAGTAAGCTAGCTTTTCTGCACCTTAGTCATAAACCCGTGGACACGTTTGCATTTTAGTAGCTCTCACCTCCCATGCAAAAGAGTGTATCAGGTATTAGGGGGTGTACACTGTAAATCCTGTATCAAAATGTGAATTATGTGAGTAAGCAAATTTTTTGAAAATAGTTCTGTATTATTCTTTGATTTAAGTTTTGTTTTCCCTTGGTTTGGTTAGGTTTAGGCATCAAAGCTAAGGATGTGTCTAGTCTGACTTTACAAATATAGACTTCTGGTATCAGCCTAATATTGAGTGATTTCTCTCCGCTTCTCCTTACTATTGTGAAATCTTGCTATGGGAAATGGCAACAACAATGTCCAAGCAGCAACCTACACCCTAAAAATGACAGACTTGCCGAGGATTTGGATTGTGCAATAAGACTGAATTGGTTTGTTCTTTTAATTAATTAGTTTTTTTAATAGTAGTGCTTGCCGTCCTGCATGCAAATGGTTCACCTGTTGCTGTTTTGCAGGGACACTGTTGCTACATCCTGGACTTAACACTGCCCAAGATAAGAGTGATTGATTTAAAGCAGGGGTGTCAAACTCATTTTAGTTCAGGGGCCACATACAGCCCAATCTGATCTCAAGTGGGCCGAACCTGTAAAATCAGAGCATAACAACCTAAAACCTACCACAACTTCAAATTTTTCCTTTGTTTTAGTGCAAAAAAGTATGTTCTGAAAATGTTAAGGAATTATCTTTTCACAAAACATTATGAAAAACCTGAAGTTTGTAAAGAAAAATTAATTCTGTTTCATGAATTCAGTTTCGAAACATGTCAGCAAGGTAAAAGAACATACTATCCTTATTCAGTTGCCAGTTTAAAAGTAACGCTATTCTATAAGTTACAAATCGACAAAAAATGGACACAAACAGAACAAAACAACAAACAATAGGCAACACAAGCGAGACAAAAAGGAAACACAAAATAACAAAACCAAACAAAACAACAAAAACATGAGACAAACGACAAAAGTCCGACAAAAAAGACAAGACCAAATATTACAAAAATGACAATGAGCAATATAGTATTGTATTTTATGATCAAAACAACTTGTCAAGGTCTAGAAATTATTTTAAATATATAGTTTTACAAATTTACAATTTGCGGTTAATGTCTTCTCTATAATTTTTATACTTTACAAAGTCGTCCTGTGGGCCAGATTGGACCCTCTGGTGGGCCACTTTTTGCCCACGGGCCGCATGTTTGACACCCCTGATTTAAAGGAATATAAACAAGCCACTCAGAATTATAATGAGGTGCATTTAGAAATTTTTCACGACATTGTGGAGATAGGTCTAGCTATGCAAGACTAGGTTTATTCAAGAAACTACTTAGTTTTCAGGAACATATCACTGGTAACCACATGCTAGAAAGCTCCATTTTTTTAGGTTACCACGGTGACAAATTGTCCCCCATCTTAAGGTGACAACAACAGCAGAGATCTTCTGTGTACTTGTTCACACGATTGCTAAAGGTTGCCTAATTTTAAAACCTAACTGGAGGTCATAATATGCTGCTTACACAGTGACCTATGTTGTCGTTTTTGGGGGATGACAGACTCAGTGATTGTGTATTGAAAAATGCAGGTGACCTACGGCTCAGTGCTGTGTCTGATTGCATCCTGTGCAGACAGGAAGGAACACTGGTGCTGCTGCTTTGCTATAACATGCTGCTCAACCTACATCCTCTGTGTAAACACTGTGTTATTTTTAACAGCATGCTCGATGAAATATGCCTCCAAATGTTTGGAATGTTATATACACTGGTAAGGTCAAATTAAGTTATGTGAATTTGGAGCAGCAGTGGATGCTGATAGTATGTTGGCAACAACAACAGCAGTTTGCAAGAGCAGCCCCATCAATTGAATGAGATAGCTGGAGGTTTGGATAGTGGATGTTTTTTAAACATTTTTTTCAGCTTACAGTGCATGAAAGGCATGTTTTCCAGCTACTGGCTAGTGTGCATTTATCAGCAAATAATGTTAAGTAAATAATGTGCTGTGTGACTGAAGTCTTGGATGATTGGTGGTGTATTTCAGATTTTAGCGCAGTAACAGCCACTGGTGATTTACTGCAGTTAGCATAAATAGCACACAAACAACAGTAGCAACAAGATGTATGGACATTAAAGTATAAAATATGTCTGTTTTTGTTGCTGCATAGTTGACTCTGTACAAAGAGAGGAGCTGATGAGTTGCTAATCAACTGCTGAGAGTGAGTGACACTGAACGACCTCATGTTCGTGCCTGAACCTATGCTGAGACTTCCATTTTTGGCAGCGTGTCTGCTTAGAATGCAAAGGAGTGTAACTTCAGAAACTATTCCCAAGTTAAATTCCCTCATGCATTTCCCCTTTCTTTTGTTGTTTCAGACTGTAGACTTCTCTGTTCTATTTAAAATGTCACAGAAGCTTCATCATTAAAGTCCGATGAATTGAACTTTAACTGTAGTCAATAGCTGGTAAACATGACATTATGTCTCAAGGTTGCTTTTTTCCCCCATTATTGTAGTAGCTGTAGCTCTGCACAGACCTCAGTGAGTTTGAGACTGGCTGCACAAGGTTAGTATGGCTTGGTGGACTCTCTAGTGATTGTCAGAGCTCAGAAAACGGATCCCAATGCGCGACTCAGAGACAAGCAGGTAAATGCCCACCAGTAGTTCACTTGAGTGAAGTATATGTAGAAGACAAATCTAATTCCAGATTAGCAGGCAGAGGTCAAATGCAGGCAAGAATCAAACAGGACTAGAAATGGATGGAAGGTTTGGGCAAAAAGACAGTCTGCTGAGGATTGATTATGGATCTGTGTTATAAATGCTGGGGACATTAATGAGTGTTTGTGTTTACTGACCTCGTTGATAAAGTCAGCTAAGACTGAGTTAGGATTAGGATAGATAATGCGTACACGTCAGCACTTTTTGATGCCCAACTGAATCACCCTTAAACAATCTGTAAAATCCTGTTGGATCTAAAGACATGGCAAACAAATAAATTCAGATATTAACACTTAATTTAAAAATCTGCAAAAAGCAGTGTTCAACTTGTTGGTAAAAAACGAAGACACTGCACACTGTGTGAGACACCAAGGTGGCAACATCTGGAGTGTATGATGCAAAGGATCATTACAAATGGAAACTCTACCAGTTTTTTTTTGTGTACTGCGAAACAGCCACAATTACGTCCTGCCTTCCCATGCAAGTATGTTGAATTAGAGAAGCAAGACAACTCAAAAAAGCTTTGTTAATGACTTTAAGGAGAATATGTCCTAATTTTTGATTAGCTGCATATCAAGAACTAATGTGCCAGCATCCGCAATGTGTGATAATGTGTGTGGTTGAGAATCTGTAATATGCGAAAGCTGATTTCCCTCGCTAGTCATTAGTGTTTCCAATAAACTGAGGATTGGCCCAGCGCAGATACTTGGCCAGCCATTTGGGCTTAAGAATGACTCCTTTGGGTTGGAACGTGGCCACTCTGGTGAGCAGCTATGTTGGTTTGTTTGTTTTGATCCACTCCTTTGCACAGCATGCTGTTTGGAAGACTTTCCCCAGGATTACATATACCATGAAAAGTAGATTACTACACTCACTGGATTCTGACCAAAGACTGCTGAGAGATGAGGTCTGCCGAGGTCTGCTAAGACTACTCCGATTCAATTATTTATTTTGGCGCCCTGCTTTTGGATGTAGGTCCTAGCGACTGAGTGAATTCCTAAGACACCTCTTTTAGTTTTCATTGTCCTGAGCAAAAAATGATTGCATGCTCACTAGGGAAGAAAAAGGCCAGACTTAACACCTTGAATCGGTTACAAAGACAAAAGAGAGGGCTGGATTACTCAGTTAGCCAAATAGCTGTGGTGAAAAAAGCCACAAAAATAGTTTTCTATGGATGGTTTGCAGCCTTTCCCAGTGATGACCTTTCCATATAACACAACTGTCTTTTGGATTTTTTTTTCCTCTTCAGTGTTTCCAAACTTTTTCTCTGTGTGATTGTCCTGAATGTGCCCTTGAAGAGAGCAGCTGACAGCAGACGCTGCAGAGATCCTCCCTGTAAAAGTGTTTTTAATTATTAATGCTGGCCCTCCATACTGGCAGAACTCCAGGCTGCCCGTGGACGGCCACCACATTTCACTCACTCGCTGTCATGAATTATTCTCACAGAACATGCTCAGACTCACATAGACACATATACGTGTTTGTACACATAACATGGATACAAAAACACACACGTGGAAGTGTGAAACCCACAGTAGACATATGGAAGCACGTGTGCTTTCCTACCTAATAAAATATGACCATTGTACATGCCCACATGCTTGTTAATGACACAACACAGCCACTATAACAAAGGCCATTTGCAGTATTTATCATCTAAGTAAACACACGGGGACAGTTCATATGCAGGAATGTCGACAAACCGACATACAGATGCAAGTGTGCCCTCCCACACAGTTCCATGTTCCTGCTGTACGTTATCTGACACATTACACACATACACACACACACACTTGAGCAGACACACAATGGATCTCAGAGTGCACACTGGCCATTTGCAGTATTTCTTCTATTCAGTGTGTTTCGTCCAGCTGTCAGCAGGCTGTCAGTGTGTTCAGTTGCCAGGCAAACAGCCCCGCCTCCCCCAATAATAAAATATGCCTTTAAAATGTCACTCGCTCCCGAAAGAGCAAAAGCAGAGGCAACAAATCGATTCACATTAGTTGTTCAATTGACTTTGGCTTGAACTTAGAGCTCCTACTCTCCCTTTGTCTCACCCCATGTTCTGTGTTTTCTTTCTTTTTCTCCCCCTTCTTGCTTTTTTTCCCCCTTTCTGCCCCCTGCTGTGTCCTCTCCTTGTCACCTGCTTTTTTTTTCTTTTTCATTTTGCGTTTTTTTCCTTTTACAGGTTCACATATCTCCCCGCCTCCTCTCCTTCTCACTTCTTTCTCACCTCTTCTCTATTTTCTCCTCCAGCTAATCTAAGCGAATGAATGCAGCGGCTTCGGCAAAACTCCTATTCACTCTCCCCGCCGACCACCACCGTGGCAGCACTCATTTCAATTTTCACCTCGTTTTAGACTTATCACATTGACATCATTAAGGCTCCCTCTCAGCGGCGCACTCATTCGTTATCCTCTCCATTTTACACCTTTCTGTCCCTCTCTCCCTCTGTTTGTGTGTCTCTTTTTCTCTCGCCCTCCTCTCGCTCTCTCCTTATCTGTCCCGCTCATTGTCAGAGGATTTAAAAGGCTCTCTATTTGAGAGCAGTGAGTGTCTGGGCTTTGGTTTTTCATCCCAGTGACAGAAACCTGTTGGAGTCTCCTTATTCAGAATGAAAGAGTGGGACATTTTTGCCTTCTAAAGGGGATAGCAGGAAGCCGCATTGGGCTTGTAAACCTGAAAAAAGTGACACATGACTCATTCTGTTTGTTCGTTTCAACCGTGATAGTATTTTTTTCCCAATGCAAGCTTGGAGGAATATTTTTATTTCAATTTCGGGAGAACCCAGCAGAGGAGATTGACTGGTAATTCAGAAGAAAGTGAAAGGAATGATAATACAGCTTCAGAGTGATATCTAAAATTGTTTAAATAGCGTGCTCCTTTACAAAAGAAATTAATACTGTATTGACAATAGACTGTGACACATTACTAGGGCTGAAAAAACACTTGATTAGAAGATGAAAATTGATTGAAATGGTTTTAATATAGAAATCATTTTAAACAATGTACAAGAAAAACTGTCATGTCAGCTTCTCAAATGTAAAGATATGCTGCTTTTCTCATTATTGTATCATTACAAATAGAATATTTTTGGGCTTTTGGAATTTGTAATGAGCTTTTCCACAAGATGCTCTGACCGAAAATTATTAGTGAAAGCAGGAAGATTGGATGTTTTTGGATTGGAAGTCCTCACAAGAACAGAAAATGAAATGTGATTTGAACCTGCACAACTGGGCAAACTACATCTCCTGAGGACTTTGTCAGGGAGGATGTACTTTCATGACCACAATGTTAAGGAGAAGCTAAAGCTGGATAGTGGAAACAGTTCCACATCCCAGTTTGGCAAAATTCAGCTTAAAACAGAGAAACTGAAATAGTTGATTAATCCCTTTAATGAAGTGTATCGTGTCATGTGACTGGCCCAGAGCTCCTCCCGCAGCACTGTGTTGTACTCTGCGTTTATGCATAGAGCCTCGCAGCTATATGTTTGCCTGACTAGTTGCACCAGCTTATCTTCCAGCCAGCAGCATCTTGTTATCTGCAACTTGGAAATAAACGCAGTCATAATGTGTGGTACTTTATTCCTCTTATCTCAGTGCAGTGTTTTCTCAACATTGCATCGGTTTTGCCACAGTGTTGATACTTGACTAGGCTTATCTTACTGTGTTGTCCACATTAGAGGAGGGCCGCGGGATCTCGGAGCCCTGCTGCGGTTTGCTACATCTGAATGTTGTCTTCTGTTTGGCCCCCGCTCTCTCTTTAGCTTATCTGAGCAGCAGTGTTTTCACAGACGGTGTTTGACACGGAGGACCGTGGTGGAGCTGACAGGTTAGAGGTCAAGTGAAGTGAAACTGGCAGAGGGTGAGGTCAGGAGAGAGGAAAGAGGAGAATACGGGGAAGGGAGGAGGAAGGGGAGGAAGGTTAAGACCCCACTGAAAAGGAGGCCAAAGTTAATATCCCTCGTCATCTCCTGTGCTTTAACCTGGGGCTAAACCAATATGGCCTCTCTTAATGAACAACAGTGACTCACATCTGCATTGTTAGTCAGGGATCTGATCGTTAGGAATCTGCACTGCCATCTTGGATCAATTTGAGGGCAAATAAAACCTAAGTGCCAGTGCCATTTCAGTGTCTCCAGTGTCCTGCTGCCACACCGCCAGCTTTCACAAGCTGGGAGTCACAATGCGAGACTTTGCTCCAAGAGAAGAAAGTGAAAGCTTTTCCACACACACAACGCTCACCTCCCATCTATAAACAGAGGCCCAGAACAGGGTGCGGTCCTGTGGCCAGCGTCGGGGTGGTGTGTGGAGGGGGAGAAGGGACAGGTTAGAGGCTGGTGGCGACAGTGGCAGCGCCGCGGTGAGCCTTACGAGCTTGGCGTCATGCAATCAGCGTGTCGTACCTCCCTGCCATGAGAGCCTGTAAAGGCGCTTTAAAGTCCAACAGCCTCGCTCAACAGGAAACTGAGGTTTGCTGATGGATTTTTTTTCTTTTTATAAACATCAAAACCAGCACGTCCTAATTACCATCCACCCTGTGCGTATGCATATTTGAGTTTGTGTGCAGGCTTACGTAAATGCTTGTGTGCAGCGGTCCGTTCCGGTGTGCGTTCACACTTCCATAGATGCACACAGCAACTGCTGCATTTGGGTTGTGTGTTTGTGCACATGCATGTGCGAGTGTGATGTTGTGATAAAAGTCAAAATAAGGGTGCCACATGGGATCGTTTATCTCGTGACAGACCACTTCTGTCTAATTAGTGTGAAACTGAGTGGAGAAATATAGGCAACTGTAATTAAAGTCGGGATGAAGCTGTGTGTGTTGCACATATGGTGTATGTGAGTGCGTTTTTCTCACAGTATGTAAGGTATGTCTGAATCCCTGTGGTGTTTCAGGTGAAGCTATCACTGCTGTCAGAGTTTGCACATGTTAAACAGGCACTTCACATGTTTGGAATAAACTAAAAGATTAAAGATTTCCTGTGGGTGAATAAGCCTAAACCCTCATTTTCAAATTGGGTGAATCACAGGGATGTTTTTGGGTCACATCAAGTATGAGTGCAAAAGTTTATTTGAACTCTTGAACTCATTCATGTTTCATTCGCCTGTCCAGGTGAGATGGAAGCATTGGACTGTACAGAAATGCCTCAAAATGCAGCTTTCGCTGTCCCAGACAACTGCAGCATGTTGTACCAGGAGTGAGAACATAATCTGAACAGGAAATTGCTTCGGAACGCAAGGGTTTATGGGTATATGGAGACAGATTATAACGTCTTAAAGCCAAGTCACTGATGCTTGGAAAGCATAACAGAAAAAAATAGCCGAGGGCAGATTGCAGTCTGGGCTGATGCTCAGATTCTATTTTTGTATGTAGTTTTTAACTGGTTTATACAGCAGAGAAGGTTAATTATAAGAGCACAAAGGCATTATGCTAAGCTGAAGTTTATAGGACTAGAATCAGATTTGTTTTGTGTCTCCCTAGGGACAAATACACAACCCAGCACGAAAGCCTTCTGAGTTGTTTTTAATTTTCTCGCTTCACCTATTATTTGATATTCTGTACCTAAAGCAGCACGTGGCTATGTGAATTTCTGCAGGATTTAAACCAAATATAAATCTAATTTGCTCATAGCATATCAGTAGATAAAAACCCAGTCTAGTGCAGCTTTAAACCGGATATACATTAAGAACCTTGACATATTAGTGGTGTAGTTACACAGGAATACTATCAACCCTGACTTCGTTCTCCATCCTCCTTTACATTGTTGTGACATTTCCTCTATCCCTAATCTTTACCATTCTTGTTGTGTAGCACATCAAGGTTTTGGGAAAACAATTTGCCTCAGCATAGAATGTGATAAATGAAAGCCATATGTCTTTGCGAGAACAGATTGATCCCTTTGTGTGTTGACAGTACATTTTGTCCCAGTGGGGCTTCCATCTAAGCCTTGACATTTTCAGACAATATTGCGGTGTTGAGCCACAGTTAGGATTTCATAAGTCAAGCTAACACCGGAGACGAGTGTGTGTGCCTGTATGTGTGTTTCTACTAACGTACCGATCATCTCTCTCCCTCTCTCAGTCTCTCTCTGCGTCTGTGTCGCAACACTTATTACTTTCTGCGACGTGTGTGTTCATGTTTCTGTGTGTGTGTTTGCATACATCTGCCACAAGACATACTTGGAGCCTCTGAATATGTGTTCCTTTGAATTCTTCCCTCCGTCGCTCTGTTTGTCCTTTCTTTCATAAGCCTGTCTGCTTTGTGTCTGGGGTAAGATGACATATTATTTTTCCTCATCTATCTGTCCATCTTTCCCCATTTTTGTCTTTTATCCAGGTGTTTTTCTTGTTTGTTATCTCTGCCATTAGGGTGCACTGTCTCCATGGTCTTTATGCTATCTGCCACATGATATCTGAACTAATGCTACACTTTTGCACCATCCCCTTGAGCAATTGCTTGGTAAAAACAGGCTTTCCTCTCTTTTTAGCTGTCAGAAGTCTCAAGGAATGGCATGGAAGGAGGCTGAGAGAAGCTTCAGTTTTATATTTCAATATACTTATGTGACTCTCCTACACAACACTGAAAAAGACAGTCTACTAATGCATTATAGATGCAGCAGAAATGCATAAGGGAGTATTTCCACCATATCTACTACAGCATACATTCCTTTGTCTTTCTGTAGCTTATATATGTATGTATGTATTTATTTTTAAGAACCCGACTGACAGTGGATTTTTATGTTCATTACTAATATCAACTTGAGTTGGAAAAGTCTGATGCCAGTATCTCAGCTGCTAATTATCTTTCAACATCAACAAAAACTGCAAGAATTTTTGCTGAGAATCCTCAAGTGTATTTAGTCAGTTATACTTAGCTCTTGTCCTTGATGCTGAACAGTTGCTGCTTATAAATCTGTTATGCCATATAAAGGTGACAGTGTTTTAATGGTGTCATTTGACATTTCTGTATTGTGAAGATGTTTGAGTGTGGTACTGAGCACTCATGGTTATGCTAAATATTAAATCTTGACATATGTACAGTTTCCTCAGGATATAGCAGATGCCTGTGCCTGGTCTCAATGGCTCCCTATCTAAAATTTTAAATATGTTTCACATGAAAATACAGATGAAAGCACTTTCCATAGATACATTAATAATCAAAAATCAATTCTGATAAAACCATTTTAAACCACTGATGGTTTGCCACAGAACTGCATTAGCTACAGGCAGAATTTGGAGAACAGATTAAGTAAACACCAGTCTCCTGCACTGTAACGTAAATAGCAAAAAATACTGACCTTGTTTAAAATTGATATTGTTTAAAATTGACCCATTGTGGTGTTTACCATTGACCCAAATAACCTGTAACATTACTAATGTCTTCACAGCTGTTTGATATCAAAATAATCCTAATGCCTGATCAACGTGATGGAGCGACTTGTTCTCTGTAGTTAATCCAGCTGCAGCAGATGTCCACTAATAATATGGTACGTTCTTTATCCGTCCACGAAATCTGTCAGTATATACTGCCACGTCTAAAATGTAAAATTTTATCATGCAATCAGAGTACTGCTGCTCCTGAACATTAGCAGCTTCAGTGTTAGCTGCTCTCCATTGACAGACTTTAAGCTCCTGACCAGTGTTTGAGAGGATGAGTCTTAAACCTGGGTTATGCTCGCTGCAAGAACGTGATGTGCAGAAATGAGACCCTTGGAATCTGCACGAGAGATTTTGTGTGACTTTTATACTCCACGCGTCATCGAAGTGTATCGTAAACAGACGTCTACCACAGTATTAAACTAGAGTGAAAGAAGTTTGCCATTGTTTTCACGACTTACAACATGGCATTTTACCGAATAGCTGTATTTCAGTAGTTAGTTTTAATTTCACGCCATGAATTGTTCATAACCCGGTTATCACGGTGATCTCTGTGTGATGAATTGTATAAATGCCTGTATTTCTGGACTTCTGCTGCTAGGAGCCCTTGTTCTTCTGCCATGTTTTCCCATAGACTGTGTGTTTTCAACGCATCTCCATCCGTGTTGTTAGATAAATCTGGAGGTGCGCAACGTGGAAAGGACTGCATGAGGGCATGTGGCTGCTAAAATGACATAATTCATCTGCGGAGTCATGCGGACGCGCTAAGCATAAGACAGATTTTAGGTAGCTAGCTAGTAACATATTTTTAATTGATTAAAAATAATAACAGCAGTTAATAGACTGACAATTAATCATTATCATCTCTACATTAAAGACATTTCGCATGAGGCTGTAGGAAGAACACAGCTGCAATTAATGCTATTAGTGTTGGCTGAAGTCCATTTAGTTCCTTCAGTTTCAGGGAGTTTGTATTGTGAATGCTGTCTTGCTGTCACACTGATTTAATGGGGAACTTGATTAGAGCACATGCATTTTTAATATTATTAGTAACATTCTGCTTTTGTGTTGCTGTAATTAAATGACTCATTATTGTAGAACTTGATATGTACTGTATAAGATATACACTTAGAAAGCATCTAACCTCTGTAAGGTGAATGCAGCCTAGCAATAAATCTCACCTACCTTCAAGGTCATAATGTCCAGTTTTTATTGCACTGTTTACAGAGGTGTTCTTTCAACTTTGTGGTCATTTTGTAGGATGTATTTTGGGCTGCTGTGTAACTATATTACCTTACAGTGAGAGATGTTTCTAATAATCAGTCTACCCTTGCTACAGTAACACTAGTAAACAGCACTACAAACTCTTCACAGCTACCACACCTGCCCACAAATGTTACGTTCAATATGTTCATTCTGTACTGAATGTGTTCCGTATACTACAATGTCATTATGTGTGGCGTAAAATATTACATAGTAGCATATAGTACACAGCATTTATGAAAAGCTTTCAGGGATGTGACAGTGTTTGTTCGTTCTGGCGGAAATACAACAGAGATGAAAAGGAAAGAGGCAATTCTGCACTTTATCCCCCTTTCAATACATAATGCTCACTCGGGGAATTCTTTGAGCCACAGCCACAATCATTGCCTGCCTCTGCCCTCTTTCTCTCAGTCTCTCCTCCTCCTCCTCTCTTTGTTTCTCTTCCTCTCTCTGCCCATCATACCGCACTGCTTGCCTTCTTCCTCCTCTTACAGACTCCAGTGTGTGTCTGTGTGTGTGCTGCTGCATCTGCTATGTATCTGCACAGCATGTGTCTCCTGTGTGAGTGTGTTCCTCAGGTTTTTATGCATATATATATATTTTAGATGTCTGATTTTTACGCTTGTCTTCATGGCTTGGGTTTGTGTGTGCGCGTGTGTGTGTGTGTG